>NC_134898.1:50367432-50427432 GCF_041734735.1 Babylonia areolata
TTGAATTCCTGCTGTTAGACGATCCACAAACTGCATAAGCTGATCAACATCATAAAAATTTTAAAAAAAATTATGCTCACCGTCATCGTCAAAAAATGATGCTTTTTTTTTCAGATCGGTTGAAATGTGCTGCCTTGTAAAACAAAGACTTAGTTATATCGGATCCACATTTGACTAATATCCAAACAACTCAGAGATATACCGTCGTATCTGTCGAACTTATCATTAACATATTCCTGTCTTTTCCTTGACTTACCGCTCACATGCTGAAAAAGAAACATAGCAAGGCTGAACGTGTGCAGAACGATTCCGGCAGTGACGGGTTAATCACGGAAGATGGCTGTCATCGACTGGAATCGTCAGTGTGTTCATTCTTGTTAATGTAGTACCCTCTAAGCGTTAGACACGTCGATGGTGTAGTTAGTGCCTATCCGCGTGTTCTGTTCAGATTTTCATTTTTCTTTTCCTATCGTTGCAAACAAGAAATAGAAAGCTGCGTTTTCTTTAAACCCTAGACAAACGTGTCGGCAACGAACTGGGAACAACCCAATGAAATTTAGCGGATCCGGAGGCTTAACAAATTAAACCGTTTACGATGCGTAAATACTGTTTAATCCAGACGACTTACAACCTATCAGTGGTATGAGTCTGGAAGAACTTTTTTTTCTGTGTTTAATCCAAGTGTGCTTTTGACAAGGTATTTCATGAGAAAATGAAATTGTAAACGGTTTAACACACACACACACACACACACACACACACACACACACACGCACGCACGCACGCAAACACACACACACACACACACACACACACACATAGACAAGGGAAACACATGGTCATTACATAGACTCACTGCTGTGTGCAAATACAATGAGTCATAAAACACCTACAAATCACCACGTGTCCATTGACTATCATGATGCATACTGTACCTAATAATTCCGCTGTACACCCCTCCTCGTCACAGACCCCGGGTTTCCCACAACCACAGTCGTCGAAGTCATCGCAGACGTAAGCGTAACTGATACAAAGTTTGTTTGCGCACTTGAACTCGTACGCGGCACAAACTGAAACAGTCAAGTCATCATTGCCAGGGGGAGGAGAGGCGTGAGGCATGGGAGGGAGGGGGTGGAGGGGGGGATGCTGTATCAATAAAAAAAACCAAAAAAAAAAAACCCCAGCTTACCCGCAAAATGTTCATGTTGTTGCTGTTGTTGATGATTATAAAAGTAACAAGAACAAGAACACCAACAGTAACAGTAACAATCATCATCAACAACATAACGTGAAGTCTGGGGTGTAAACAATGCAACTTGATTAAATCAACCCATAAAACATGAATCTCATTTACAAACTGACTCATTCCACATTCCTGTCTCCGTTAATGCCCCTCAAAGAAAATGATGCCGATCATTTTTAACACTCCAATGATCCTTTCTCACAAGTAGGCAAACGACCAAAAATTAATGTTCATGAGTCTGGTTATTCCCAGCCCACTGAACAAGCCAACAGTACCGCTGTTCCCATATAATCGCGTCCATCAAATAAATGTCTTTGTCCGAGACCGGATTCCAGAAAGCAAATCGAACGAACTGCTTTTCTACCCATGGTCAAGGGGAAGAAACAAGTATGAATACTTTCAATGTAATGTCTCTCTCGTGTTCAAGAATTCCTGTTCTTGTTTTGGCGATGATCGAAGTGTCGGAAGAGACACCAATGGCTTTCGGGAGTTTCCCAAAGTGAAATGCAAATCAGGGGTCAGAACAGTGTCTAACTCTGGTGAACATCATGGTGGGGAAAAGACGCGATCGTGCCATCTGTTTACTTTGTTTTTGTTGATTTATTTTGGGGAGGGGAGGTGGGGGGGCGGGGGGTTCCATGTCGGTGTTTTCCGCAAGGAGGGGGAGGGGAGGGGGGGGGGGGCACGCGTCAAAAACCAGTCTGGGATGAACTTTCCACATAAAAATCTAAGTTGGGCTGGGTGTAGAGGTGGGGGCATGAGTTTCAACGATCGTCAGTAGGTACTCGAGTCAGCCATTCCTTCAAAATGGAGGGTGTATTGGTAGGGGAACCGTGGGGTTGGAGTGGAGTGAGTTTAGCAAGTACAGCAAGCGACAGCTGCTATCTCGCCATCACACGTTTCTCGGGACCTGTATTCATGCATCATTCCATTACATAAGGAGGATGGTGGCAGGATGGTTAAGACCCTTATCTGCCAATACAGAGTCTGCAAGGGTCTGGGTTCGAATCCCGTTCTCGCCCCTTCTCCCAGGTTTGACTGGAAAATCGAACTGAGCGTCTAGTCATTCGGATGGGACGATGAGCCTAGGCCCCTGTGTGCGGCACGTACTTGGCGCACTGAAAAAGAACCCATGGCAACGAGACTATTGTCCTCTGGCAAAATTCTGTGGAAGAAATCCCCTCTGATATGTACACAAATACATATGCATGCAATCAAGGCCTGACTAAGCGCTTTGGGATATGCTGCTGGTCAGGCATCTGCCTAGCAAATGTGGTGTATGGATTTGCCCGAAAGCAGTGACGCCTCCTTAATAAGCTGAAACTGAAACTGAAATCTACCATAGCATGTCCTGTGTCATCAAGTGAGCCCTTCATGCTTGCATGCTTGTGGTGCGGGGACCAGCTCTTCATTTTTTGTCTTTGGGGTGATATCAAGAATAACAATTAGTCCCCTGTGACTTTTACCTTCTTACTGACCTCCACAGGCCGTGTCTGACGTTTAAGACATTTTTGTTGTTGTTGATAGAATATGTTGTGTTATTTTCTTTCAGTTTGGTATTCATATCGGTATCTGAGAGACATATTCTTTATTAATTGATAATAAAGAGGTCCCTACCGAATCATTGGGATTTATTATATTTGCTTGAATGAGAATGCTTCCATTCTTGCTGACAGAGCGGCAAGTCTGATGACGCCTACACACTACGAAACAGCTGTCGTTTGTTATGTAAGCTAATCTCTCCCAAGAGAGGAACAAAAAGTAATGGTTGACATGAGCATCTACTGAAAACCTCATGTCTACACCTAAGCGCAATGCAATTTCGAGGTGGTTCTTCTTCTTCTTCTTCTTCTTCGGCTGCAACTCCCACGTTCACTCGTATGTACACGAGTGGGCTTTTAAGTGTACGACCGTTTTTTCCCCGGCCATGAAGGCAGCCATACTCCGCATTCGGGGGTTGAAAGTTGAAAGTTAAACCAAGACTGACAATCATTTGACGCTTCCTCGCCTTTCCTTACGGTAAAGGAAGACATGTGGATGTGGAGTGATCAATCACTTTATCATGGCATCTCCTGCATCCTCCGGTGAGGTCAGGATTTCTCACTTTCTCGTACAGCGTCAGGTTTTAACAGCTTTTTCTCACTCGTGCGCGCGCGCGCGTGAGCACACACACATAGATAATGCATAGATAGATAGATATACAGCGAAATGAAATAGCTTTTCTCGTGCACACACACGTGAGTTGAAACACAGCCTCTGTTTCACACATTGTGAAATGGAATACTCTCTCATATCACGTAATGAAAAATAGCTCGCGCGCGCGCGCACACACACACACACACACACACACACACACACACACACACACACCATATGAAACACAGCCTCTCTCTCATTATCAAATGAAATGCAGTCTGTCAGTCTCTTCCTCTCTCTCTCAATTCACATGCATATATAATGATATGAAATGCAGCTACTCTCTCTCTCTCTCTCTCTCTCTCTCTCACACACACACACACACACACACACACACACACTGGAACATTGCTTCTCTCCCAAACACTCCTTATGAAATTAAACACAACTTCTCTCTCTCCCATTAACACACACACACACACACACACACACACAAGGACAGAAATAGACAGACAGATAGACAGACAGACATCAGACGGATGGAAAGACAAAGGGAGGTAACGATCAATTTATACGATACTGACCAGTTGGATCCATTTCTTTCGCTGGGACCACTGCACGCATAGAAAACTAAGACAAGTGTTCATTTCAAACGAGGAACAGCACATCCAAAATGACATTTTCTATAAAATAAATAAACAAGGCATTCACTGCTTACAGGAAGAAGGAAGAATACTGTTTGAAAAGAAGAAACATTTGACGACAATAAACAGCAGCCAACACAAGAGATATCAATTTGATTTTTTTTTTTTTTAACTAGTCGCTTCGAGCATTGTTTTGCTGAAAATAAATGTTAGTTAGACATTCCCCGTTGATACAGCAGGTACCGTTACAGAATCGGTCAGGCGTTGGACTTGCGATACCCGGTGTTCAGCAGTGATGAGGGTGCGAGGCCCCGTTTCAGCATGGTGTTGTGTCCGTCTCCAGTCTCCAATTGTCCTCACTTCTCCCAGGTATGAACGGACTGATTATCTGACCTCGGTCGGTTCGGGAAGGTGGAATTCAAAGGGCGGAAGGAGAGGATTGGTCTCCGCTATTCCTTTGCATAGCCCTAGATGTAGTGGATATGAATCCACTGCCCGTAAAAGGCTATGGGGCCTTTACCTTCAACCCCTCCACGCCTCCCCATCCCACTCCCTCCCCCCTTTATGCATATCTATATCTATAGATTTAGATATATAGAGATGTCTTTATACAAATAGATGGATAGATAGATAGACTGATAGATAGATAAATAGATATAGATATTTATATGCACACACACACACACACACACACATATATATATATATATATATATATATATATATATATACATACATATACATATATATAACTTTTACATTCCTTTTACCTTGTTTCAATGGTGTGATTCCAAAACTGACAATTTTGTCGACTTTAACAGTGACCGCTAGAATTATTTGCTTCTCACTGCTGAATTATTCAGAAACCAGGTCACTTATTCTTTGGAAAGATCCATAATACACTAACACGAACAGTGCGTGTGAAGTTAAACGGCCATGCACCATGGACTAAGTAAGCCCACGATTTCTCGCAGTCCCACGATTTCTCGCAATTGAGAGAGAGCGTGGAAATGCGAGAAGCGTGGACGAACAGACCGATGAGTAAGTTGGTCTGTTTATTTAGATGGTCGTACGGTAAGCATTACGCACAAGGTGGTGAGATTTGTCTTTCGTAAACATTACGCACAAAGTGGCGAGATTTTTGCGAAAAGCATTCGCCCAACAAAGATCAGTTACCCTCTTCGCCTCCTTTCAAAATGTCCTGATAAATCTATCACAGCGATTTACATCCTGATGTCCGAAAACGGAACGCGCATACACGTGTGTCAGTAAGGACGCTGTTTTTTTGTTGTTTTTTGTTTGTTTGTTTGTTTGGGTTTTTTGGGGTTTTTTTGTTTTGGTTTTGTTGGTTTTTTTGTTGTTGTTGCTTTTGTTGGTTTTGTGTGTGTGTGTGTGTGTGTGTGTGTGTGTGTGTGTGTTTTGTTGTTGTTTTTTTGAGGGGAGGACGGTTTGTTTGTTTGGTTGATTTGTTTTTTGTTTTTTTTCCGTGTGTGTGTGTGTGTGTGTGTGTGTGTGTGTGTGTGTGTGTGTGTGTGTGTGTGTGTCTGTCTGTCTGAATACGGTTTCCATATTCCTACATGCGTATAAACTGCAAGTTAAAGGGAACTAACTTCTACACTATTTCCGACTGGGTCTAAACGCACGTCAGTTTGGAGGGAAAAAAGACTGATTTCTTTATATTTCTTACGTTTTTGTTTCCCATCAGTATGGCAAGGAATCTTCTTGAGGCTGCAAGCTCCCTAGGGTTGAATGGGTTAAAGTCTACCGCGCGCGCGCGCACACACACACACACACATACACGCAGAAACGCACGCACATATGCTCACGGACAAGTGAATCCGGGTCATTTCACAGACTAATCTTGTTTAACACAGTCATGTGAGCCAAAAAAAAAAAAAGGGGGGGGGGAAAGAAGAAACAAAGACTCAGTTCCTTCAGTTAGGCTACGTACTAACTGCGACTTCTTTTGTGAACATGTCCATGCATTCGGGCGGAAGTTGAGGATTGTGCCGCGCCTTCCTATGCCGAGACCAACACTCAGTTGATATCAATGAATTCACTCCCCCTAGTCGCCTCGTAAAAGACTGTGGAACCATTAATCTTGTCAGCTATCTATAGTATACGTACGGGTGGAAGTAGAATAAACCACTTTCAGAATCCCTTGTTTTGAATCCCCGTCACTGACGAACATGATGTACAGCCACCGCTTCGTGGATATGTATTCCTGCACCACATTTTTGCCACACAACCCTTCCATCACCAACGGCCCATGAACCTGTCCTTCGCGTACCTGGCAGAACAGAGAACTAAATGTTTCTGTGTCCAGAGCTCTCTCTCTCTCTCTCTCTCTCTCTCTCTCGACGGCATATAAAAAAAATGTAAGTCGGCCAGTGCGCTAATATCTCCACTTTTGGAAAATAAAGATTCATTCATTTATCCATTCTCTCTCTCTCTCTCTCTCTCTCTCTCTCTCTCTCGACGGCATATAAAAAAATGTAAGTCGGCCAGAGCGCTAATATCTCCACTTTTGGAAAATAAAGATTCATTCATTTATCCATTCTCTCTCTCTCTCTCTCTCTCCGGCATATATGTAAGTCGGTCAGTGCGCTAATATCTGCACTTTTGGAAAATAAAGATTCATTCATTCATTCATTATTTCATTCATTCTCTCTCTCTCTCTCTCTCTCTCTATATATATATATATATATATATATATATATATATATATATATATATATATATATATATATAAAGATTCATTCATTCATTCATCCTCTCTCTGTATGTATCTCTCTCTGTCTCTCTCTCTCCCGAAGGCATATAAAAAATGTAAGTCGGCAAGTGCGCTAATATCTCCACTTTTTGGAAAATAAAGATTCTCTCTCACTCTCTCTCTCTCTCTCTCTCTCTCTTGACGGCATATATGTAAGTCGGCCAGTGCGCTAATATCTCCACTTTTGGAAAATAAAGAATATCTCTCTCTCTCTCTCTCTCTCACTCTATTGACGACATATATGTCACTCAGCCAGTGCGCTAATATTTCCACTTTTGGAAAATAAAGATTCTCTCTCTCTCTCTCTCTCTCTCTCTCTCTCTCTCTCTCTCGACAGCATATATGTAAGTCGGCCAGTGCGCTTATATTTCCACTTTTGGAAAATAAAGATTCATTCATTCATTCTCTCTCTCTCTCTCTCTCTCTCTCTCTCTCTCTCTTTCGACGGCATATACGTAAGTCGGCCAGTGTGCTAATCTCTCCACTTCTGGAAAATAAAGATTTATTCATTCATTCATTCATCCTCTCTCTGTCTCTCTCTCCCTCTCTCTCTCGACGGCATAAAAAAATGTAAGTCGGCCAGTGCGCTAACATCTCCACTTTTGGAAAATAAAGATTCTCTCTCTCTCTCTCTCTCTCTCTCTCTCTCTCTCTCTCTCTCGACGTCATATATGTAAGTCGGCTACTGCGATAATATCTCCACGTTTCGGAAAAAAAGATTCATTCATTCATTCATTCTCTCTCTCTCTCTCTCTCTCTCTCTGTCTCTCTCGACGGCATATAAAAAATGTATGTCGGCCAGTGCGCTAATATTTCCACTTTTGGAAAATAAAGATTCATTCATTCATTCATTCATGCGCTCTCTCCCTCTCTCTCTCTCTCTCTCTCTCTCTCTCTCTCTATATATATATATATATATATATAAAGATTCATTCATTCATTCATCCTCTCTCTGTATGTGTCTCTCTCTGTCTCTCTCTCTCTCTCCCGAAGGCATATAAAAAATGTAAGTCGGCAAGTGCGCTAATATCTCCACTTTTTGGAAAATAAAGATTCTCTCTCTCTCTCTCTCTCTCTCTCTCTCTCTCTTGACGGCATATATGTAAGTCGGCCAGTGCGCTAATATCTCCACTTTTGGAAAATAAAGAATCTCTCTCTCTCTCTCTCTCTCTCTCTCTCTCTCTCTCTCTCTCTCACTCTATTGACGACATATATGTCACTCAGCCAGTGCGCTAATATTTCTCCTTTCGGAAAATAAAGATTCATTCTCTCTCTCTCTCTCTCTCTCTCTCTCTCTCTCTCTCTCGACAGCATATATGTAAGTCGGCCAGTGCGCTTATATTTCCACTTTTGGAAAATAAAGATTCATTCATTCATTCTCTCTCTCTCTCTCTCTCTCTCTCTCTCTCTCTCTCTCTCTCTTTCGACGGCATATACGTAAGTCGGCCAGTGTGCTAATCTCTCCACTTTGGAAAATAAAGATTCATTCATTCATTCATTCATCCTCTCTCTGTCTCTCTCTCCCTCTCTCTCTCGACGGCATATAAAAATGTAAGTCGGCCAGTGCGCTAACATCTCCACTTTTGGAAAATAAAGATTCTCTCTCTCTCTCTCTCTCTCTCTCTCTCTCTCTCTCTCTCGACGTCATATATGTAAGTCGGCTACTGCGATAATATCTCCACGTTTCGGAAAAAAGATTCATTCATTCATTCATTCTCTCTATCTCTCTCTCTCTCTCTCTCTGTCTCTCTCGACGGCATATAAAAAATGTATGTCGGCCAGTGCGCTAATATTTCCACTTTTGGAAAATAAAGATTCATTCATTCATTCATTCTCTCTCTCTCTCTCTCTCTCTCTCTCTCTCTCTCTCTCTCTCGACAGCATATATGTAAGTCGGCCGGTGCGCTAATATTTCCACTTTTGGAAAATAAAGATTAATTCATTAATTCTCTCTCTCTCTCTCTCTCTCTCTCTCTCGACGGCATATGTAAGTAGGTCAGTGCGTTAATATTTCCACTTTTGGAAAATAAAGATTCATTCATTCATTCATTCATACATTCTCTCTCTCTCTCTCTCTCTCTCTCTCTCTCTCTCTCTCTCCAGCATATATGTAAGTCGGTCAGTGCGCTAATATCTCCACTTTTAGAAAATAAAGATTCATTCACTCATTCTCTCTCTCTCTCCCTCCCTCTCTCTCTCTCTCTCTCCCTCCCTCTCTCTCTATCTCTCTTCTCTGACTCTATCTCTATCTCTCTCGACGGCATATGTAAGTAGGTCAGTGGGTTAATATTTCCACTTTTGCAAAATAAAGATTCATGTAAACAAAATATTGTAGAAATATGTTCTCCAGTCACTGGATGTAGCGATCACTCACCTGTTTGCATCACCTGGAAAAGAAAAGGTATTAAAATTCCAAAAGCAAGTCACAAAACCATTGAATATAGATGTTTCAACAACTTTAACACACTTTTTTGCATGATTTACTTTCTTCTCCACTTTCTCATGTCTATCAATGCACTGATCCTGAAAAAGCTTTAGATTTTTGGATAAGAACCTTTAGTAATATTTATAGTAAGCACGCACCAATCAGGACTAAACGAGTGAAACACCGTATGTTACCTCCATGGATTTCTAAAGAAATAAAAAATGAAATGCACCTTAGGGATCTTCTAAAACCAGTAAATCAAGAAGAATATGTTTAAAAAAAAAAAAGGAATAAAGTGAATTCAATGCAACGAAAAGCTATGCACAAGTATTACCAACAGAAAGTGACTAACAAAAAAGACTCAAGATCTATTTGGGATGCCATTAACAGACTAACCAACAAGCACTATACTAAATCACAAAATAATACTGATATAACCCCAGATACAATTAACAACCATTTTGTAAGTATAGCTGAAAAGTTAATTACTAATGATAGATGGAAATATAATGATTTAGAACTGGTAACTGATTACTGTCAATCCAAAAATATAAATTCAAAAGGTTTTATCCCTTATATATCAGTTCCAGAAGTTTTTGCCTCTCTAATGTCCATGAAACAGTCAAATACCAAAGATATACATGAACTGAATAGCAAAATCATGAAGATTTCGGCACCAGTAATAACAGAGTCTCTTACCTACATTTATAATCTCTGCATTGATAAAAACTATTTTCCTGTCTGTTTCAAACAGGCTAAAGTTTTTCCACTCTTCAAATCAGGTGATCCTTCTGATCCTTCTAACTACAAGCCTATATCTATACTATCGGTTCTTTCAAAACATTTCTCAATATCATACTGTAGAAGATATCTTTGATGTGCAACAACGTAGCCAATCCCTTTGTACTACTCGTTCTTCTAATGATCGTAATTTAAATAGTTATGGGAAATTATTACTGAACATGTGCACTGCATTAGGTTTGAATATTTTGAATGGCATGTGTAAAGGAGACCTTGAAGGTTGTTATACATATATATATCTGATTCAGGGTGCAGTGTTATTGATTATTTTATCTTATCAAATGAACCTTTTACAATGTTGTATGACTCATGTGAATTATCTGTTATTGAACGAATTGACTCTGACCATTTACCAGTGACAATACGAGTTGTTTTTCCAAATGAAAACCAGTGTGTTGTTAATGACAATGAAAACTATTATGCTTCATATAGATTTGTATGGAATGATGAATATGTCCATTTATATACTTCCACTTTATGTAGTGAAGACATGAGGATGAAAATAGACACGGCTATTGGTTTAATCGATACTGATGTTAATAAAGCTCTTAGAATGTTTAATGATTGTGTTAGAGAAAGTGCAGACTGCATGAAGAAACGTGTATCTTTCAATAACGATAAGAAGACAAACAATTGGTTTGATCAGGAATGTGCTCATGCTAAAAGAAAAACGAGAAGACTGTTACGTAAATGTCGTCGTACCCTAAAAATCGAGGATAGTAATGAATATTTAATTTGCAAACGTGAGTATAAATATCTACTTAAGAGAAAGAAGAAACAGTATGATAGATATGTGTTAGATAAACTTACAACGACAGTTGATAACCAAAAAGAATTTTGGGATACTGTTCGCGGGGCGTCGTTTAAAAGAAAACAATACTGGAATAATATT
This sequence comes from Babylonia areolata, assembly GCF_041734735.1. Taxonomy (NCBI): domain Eukaryota; kingdom Metazoa; phylum Mollusca; class Gastropoda; order Neogastropoda; family Buccinidae; genus Babylonia; species Babylonia areolata. The sequence goes on from NC_134898.1 coordinate 50,378,347, forward strand.
TCAGTTGACATGTGGTTTCAGCATTTTCAAGCTTTGTTAGAACAGGACGTTGATAGTGTTCTATACGATGACAGGCCTGATGTTCAGTCAGAAGACTATATGAATCGTCCGATCTCTAAAGAAGAAACATTACTTGCTTTTAGAAAATTAAAAAGTCGAAAAGCAGCTGGTCTTGATGGCATAATTGCTGAATTATTCCAGAACTCGAATGACCAGGTAGTGCATTTTTTCTTTAAAATGTTTCATAAACTTTTTGATCATGGCATATTTCCAGATGATTGGACTGAGTCTGTGATTCATCCAATCTTTAAGAAAGGGGTTATTAATGACCCAAACAATTACAGAGGCATTTCTTTAACTGATGTTAGCAGTAAACTATTCGGAATAATCATTAATAACATGTTACAGGAGTGGGTGGAAGAAAATGATATTACAGGTGATTTTTAAGCTGTGTTTAAAAGGGGATACTCTACAGTCGACCACATGTTCACTTTGTTAGCCCTGGTACAAAAACAATTTTCATTCAATCGTAAACTATATGTAGCGTTTATAGACTTTGAAAAGGCTTTTGATTCCATAAATATAAACCTTCTCTGGCCAGTTCTCTTAAAAAAATGGTATAACAGGTAAACTGTATATATGTGTTAGAAGTATGTATGATGTTGTCAAAGCAAGAGTACGGTGTGGCGCTAGATTGACAGATTATATTTCATGTACATCTGGAGTCAAACAAGGTGATGCATGTAGCCCAATTCTTTTTTCTTTGTTTATAAATGAACTAGCAATAGAAGTAATTAATAATTGTAGGCATGGTGCCATGTTTTCACTTGATGCATTTGAATTGTTTATTCTTTTGTTGGCTGATTATGTTGTTTTGATTTCAGAGACTGTTGTAGGATTACAAACACAACTGAATAGTCTACAGCGTGCAGCTACATCTCTACAGTTAAACGTAAATATGTCTAAAAGCAATATCATTGTATTTCGGAAGGGTGGATATCTAAGTGTAAGAGAACGATGGTTTTATGATGGTGAGACGATGCCTGTTGTTGACGTTTATAAGTATCTAGGAATTCTGTTTTCTACCCGTTTGAGTTTTGTTTCTGCATGCAAGGAACTAGCAAGTAAAGCAAAAAATGCTTTGATCCGTGTTATGAAAAGGTTATATACTTTGAACAATAATTCATTCCACTTGTTTATTAAGCCGTTTGATTGTCAAATACAACCAATAGTACAATATGGATCTGAGATATGGGGTCTAGACAATGCTGTTTTACATTGTGAGTCTGTCCATTTATTGGCTCTGAAGAAATTTTTAGGAGTAGATATGCGAACACCGAATGATCTAGTCTATGGCGAAACAAATCGCTACCCAATATATGTAAACTCTGCTGTAAATTGTATTCGATATTGGCTTAAACTGTTGCAGATGGGGGATAATAGAATACCGTATAAAGCCTATAAGATATTACATGATTTAGATAGAAAAGGAAAAAATAACTAGGTAACGAAGGTACGTCTTTGTCTGTTCGAATATGGATTTGGCTTTGTGTGGATGGAACAGGGTGTTGGTAGCGTTAATGGTTTTATATCTGTTTTTCGCCAAAGGCTTATTGATTGTAGACGGCAAACATGGTATAGTCACATTTGTACTAGTGATAGATTTGATATGTATAGAACATTCTGTAATATACCTGATTTGAAACCTTATCTGCTGTAAGATATAGACAGGCATCTGAAACGTGTAACGACAAGATTTAGACTAGGTATATCAGAATTGACAGTGCATCACTTTAGATACAGAAGTTTTTGTGCAAATGATTTAGTCTGTACTTTATGCCATGAAGCCCAAGAAAACGGGGTGCACTTTGTTCTTTGCTGCCCAGCACTAAAACATGTACGTCAAATGTTTATAAAACCTAAGTACTACAAGCATCCCTCTCTGTTCAAGTTGAAGTTGTTAATGTCGTCAAGCAATATCAATGACGTACATAATTTTTCGGTATTCTTATATAAGGCATTCAAATTAAGAGAAATTGTTACTTCGTAAAACAGTTATAATGTATTATTTGTTGTCCATATATTTCCACGGATACAATGCATGGTTTGTTGTCTATATTAATGCTTATTTGTTTATGTGTTTTCGCTGAGTTGTATTATGTTTACGTATACCCCCTTCACTAGGGGCTGTGGCCTGATTGTTAATAAACCATTCCAAAATCTCTCTCTCTCTCTCTCTCTCTCTCTCTCTCTCTCTCTCGACGGCGTGTATGTAAGTCGGCCAGTGCGCTAATATCTCCACTTTTGCAAAATAAAGATTCATTCATTCATTCATTCTCGCTTTCTCTGTCTTTCTCTCTCTCTCTCGACAGCATACAAAAAATACAAGTCGGCCAGTGCGCTAATATCTCCCCTTTTGGAAGATAAAGATTCATTCATTTATTCATTCATTCATTCTCTCTCTCTCTCTCTCTCTCTCTCTCTGTGTGTGTGTCTCTGTCTCTCTCTCTCGACGGCATATATGTAAGTAGGTCAGTGCGCGAATATTTCCACTTTTGGAAAATAAAGATTTGTATTTGTATTTGTATTTGTATTCCTTTTTATCACAACAGATTTCTCTGTGTGAAATTCGGGCTGCTCTCCCCAGGGAGAGCGCGTCGCTACATTACAGCGCCACCCATTTTTTTGTATTTTTTCCTGCGTGCAGTTTTATTTGTTTTTCCTGTCGAAGTGGATTTTTCTACAGAATTTTGCCAGGAACAACCCTTTTGTTGCCGTGGGTTCTTTTACGTGCGCTAAGTGCATGCTGCACACGGGACCTCGGTTTATCGTCTCATCCGAATGACTAGCGTCCAGACCACCACTCAAGGTCTAGTGGAGGGGGAGAAAATATCGGTGGCTGAGCTGTGATTCGAACCCTCAGATTCTCTCGCTTCCTAGGCGGACGCGTTACCTCTAGGCCATCACTCCACTCATTCTCTCTCTCTCTCTCTCTCTCTCTCTCTCTCTCTCTCTCTCTCTCTCTTCTCTCTCACTTTCGATGGCATATATGGAAGTCGGCCAGTGCGCTAATATTTCAACTTTTGGAAAATAAAGATTCATTCATTCATTCATTCTCTCTCTCTCTCTCTCTCTCTCTCTCTCTCTCTCTCTCGACGGCATATATCTAAGTCGGCCAGAGCGCTAATATCTCCACTTTTGGAAAATAAAGATTCATTCATTCATTCTCTCTCTCTGTCTCTCTCTCTCTCTCTCTCGACAGCATATATGTAAGTCGGTCAGTTCGCTAATATCCCTACTTTTGGAAAATAAAGATTCATTCATTTATTCATTCATTCATGATCTCTCTCTCTCTCTCTCTCTCTCTCTCTCTCTCTCTCTCTACGGCATATATGTAAGTCGGCCAGAGCGCTAATATCTCCACTTTTGGAAAATAAAGATTCATTCATTCATTCATTCATTCTCTCTCTCTTTTTTTTCTCTCTCTCGACGGCATATATGTAAGTCGGCCAGAGCGCTAATATCTCCACTTTTGGAAAATAAAGATTCATTCATTCATTCTCTCTCTCTTTTTTTTCTCTCTCTCTCTCTCTCTCGACGGCATATATGTAAGTCGGCAAGAGCGCTAATATCTTTACTTTTGGAAAATAAAGATTCATTCTCTCTCTCTCCCTCTCTCTCTCTCTCTCTCTCTCTCTCTACGGCATATATGTAAGTCGGCCAGAGCGCTAATATCTCCACTTTTGGAAAATAAAGATTCATTCATTCATTCTCTCTCTCTTTTTTTTTCTCTCTCTCTCTCGACGGCATATATGTAAGTCGGCAAGAGCGCTAATATCTTTACTTTTGGAAAATAAAGATTCATTCTCTCTCTCCCTCTCTCTCTCTCTCTCTCTCTACTCTCTTTATTCAGCGGCTTAATCGAAGTGAACAAGAGATGCATAGCATTCACGTCTGACGTGCGATTCTGACCAACACAAAAAATAAATAAAAATACAACACCGACTCCCAACCACCCTCTTCACTTAAAGAATGATAAAATAAAATACATAGATCATAATGATGATGATGATGGAGATGATAATAATGATGTTGATGATGATAATATAAAGAATGATAAAATAAAATACATAGATCATAATGATGATGATGATGGAGATGATAATAATGATGTTGATGATGATAATATAAAGAATGATAAAATAAAATACATAGCTCATAATGATGATGATGATGGTGATGATAATGATGATGTTGATGATGAGATCATAAAGAATGATAAAATAAAATGCACAGATCATAATGATGATGATGATGGTGATGATAATGATGATGTTGATGATGATAACACTACACATAGGTTTGTTTGAATTATTGACATGAAATGATAACACGATTTAAGCCAAATAAACAAATAGATGATTATTTCACATTGTAATCAAATGTAAGATACGTAGAATCCATATATATATATATATATATATATATATATATATATATATATATATATATATATATATATATATATATATATATGGATTACACTAAAATGGATTACTGGATCCCTAATGTGCACAGTTAATCTTCTGATCAAGGAGAGTGGTCAAAGGGATAACTCTTGATGTCCAGGGAAGAAGATGGCTCTGGTCCAAAAGGATAGCCTTTGATAAACTTTGATGTCTAGGGAAGATGAAGAATCAGGTCAAAGGGATAACCCTGGAAGTCTAGGCAAGAAGAAGAGTCAGGACAAAGGGATGACCTTGGGTGTCTTGGGAAGAAGACTCAGGTCAAAGGGATCAACCTGGATGTCTAGGGAAGAAGACTCAGGACAAAGGGATAATCTTGGATGACCAGGGAAGAAGTCTGTGGACATGGGGATAACCCTGGATGTCTCGGGAAGAAGACTGTGGTCAAAGGGATAACCCTGGATGTCTAGGGAAGAAGACTGTGGTCAAAGGGATAACCCTGGATGTCTAGGGAAGAAGACTGTGGTCAAAGGAATGACCCTGAATGTCTAGAGGAGAAGACTGTGGTCAAAGGGATAACCCTGGATGTCTAGGGAAGAAGACTGTGGTCAAAGGGATAACCCTGGATGTCTCGGGAAGAAGACTGTGGTCAAAGGGATAACCCTGGATGTCTAGGGAAGAAGACTGTGGTCAAAGGAATGACCCTGAATGTCTAGAGGAGAAGATTGTGGTCAAAGGGATAACCCTGGATGTCTAGGCAAGAAGAAGACTGTGGTCAAAGGGATAACCCTGGATGTCTAGGGAAGAAGACTGTGGTCAAAGGGATAACCCTGGATGTCTAGGGAAGAAGACTGTGGTCAAAGGAATGACCCTGAATGTCTAGAGAAGACTGTGGTCAAAGGGATAACCCTGGATGTCTAGGGAAGAAGACTGTGGTCAAAGGGATAACCCTGGATGTCTAGGGAAGAAGACTGTGGTCAAAGGAATGACCCTGAATGTCTAGAGGAGAAGACTGTGGTCAAAGGGATAACCCTGGATGTCTAGGGAAGAAGACTGTGGTCAAAGGAATGACCCTGAATGTCTAGAGGAGAAGAATGTGGTCAAAGGGATAACCCTGGATGTCTAGGGAAGAAGACTGTGGTCAAAGGGATAACCCTGGATGTCTCGGGAAGAAGACTGTGGTCAAAGGGATAACCCTGGATGTCTAGGGAAGAAGACTGTGGTCAAAGGAATGACCCTGAATGTCTAGAGGAGAAGACTGTGGTCAAAGGGATAACCCTGGATGTCTAGGGAAGAAGACTGTGGTCAAAGTGATAACCCTGGATGTCTAGGGAAGAAGACTGTGGTCAAAGGAATAACCATGGATGTCTAGGGAAGAAGAAGACTGTGGTCAAAGGGATAACCCTGGATGTCTAGGGAAGAAGACTGTGGTCAAAGGAATGACCCTGAATGTCTAGAGGAGAAGAATGTGGTCAAAGGGATAACCCTGGATGTCTAGGGAAGAAGACTGTGGTCAAAGGAATAACCCTGGATGTCTAGGCAAGAAGAAGACTGTGGTCAAAGGAATAACCCTGGATGTCTAGGCAAGAAGAAGACTCAGGTCAAAGGGATAACCCTGGATGTCTAGGGAAGAAGATTCAGGTCAAAGGGATAACCCTTGATGTCTCGGGAACACGACTGTGGTCAAAGGGACAATCCTGGATGTCTAGGGAAGAAGATTGTGGTCAGAGGGATAACCCCGAATGTCTAGCGGCGGGGAGGGGGGAGGGGGGTGGGGCGAAAGAAAGAAAAATGAGCGAAAAACGAGAAGGTAAAAATGTCACACGATGTGCATAATCGAGTGCGCACCAATGCGCGATCATGACCACATCATTAATTCCACCATTTAAACACACACCGTGGAACCCTAGGAAAAGAAAACCTGCAGGGCCCACATGTACACACGCAAATAAACAATCGGTATTTCAATATATGGAAAGAGAGAAAAAAAAATGAACACACACACACACACACACACACACACGCACACACACACACACATGGAAATATATTACTTGTAGCGTTAAGTACTGTTATCCTGACATCCGAAAAAAGAATAAGAAATTCAAAATTATCGCACAGATTCAATAATAATTTTCAAAACTTTTGCCAGCTTCAACAACACTTTTTTTTCTCCGAGGAATTAAAGAGTGTACTGAATTTCAGTGTGTTGGGTCGTTTACAATAAAATGGTTTTAAGAATGTTTTTTCTGGTGTCTGAAAAGAACGAGCATTTAAAGACGTAATGGAATTTGTCTCCCAATTCACCCGAATTACATTTTCTACAAACCCTCTCATTTCTGTCAGCACATATGAATCTTTCTTCCTGTATGGGTAAATTGTGATTTATAGTTCTAAACTTCATAACTATAGTTCTGTAATTGTCTGGGAGAATTGTAATATATTTTTTTCAAACTGAAAATTGTCTTTGTATATTATTCTGCAGTCATGATACTTTTTTTTTTTTTTTTTTTTTTTAAATTTCTGCACTCCAGGTCTGCATATATTGGTCTCTCAACATTTGCTTTATTATAGACTTACATTTATTGTACGAAGGCCACATGTCACAGTGTTCAGTCCAGAGTCCACTCAATCCTACGTCATTAAGTTGACTTTTAATATACATTAAACAATCAGATTTATAAATGTCTCTTTCTGTTAACTGAAATAAAAATCTATGCATCACGCTGGAGAGCTTATCACTGTTTTCTTGGTCTGTCAGCTTGTACCAAAAATTAAGTAGTCGGCATTTTGCTGTAAGTTTAAGAGGATACTGTCCAAGTTAACCTAAGACCATAAGTGTAGGAGTAGCCTTCCGTAATTTCAAAATCATCTTATAGAATTTAATCTGGAGCTTGTTGGCTAGCTCACACATTTGAGGGCACCAAATCTCTGAGCCGTACAATAGAATTGGTACAACAGTTTGCTCAAATAATTCTAATTGAACATCAATGGGTAACATTAATTTACGACATTTCTTTGATAAATAAAAATGGCCCTTGCAGCGCGCTCACACAAATCTTTCTGTGCTGGCTTGAAACTGTTGTTATAATTGAATTTCATCCCAAGATACCGAAAATCATACGCTATCTCAAGATTTTCACCGTGAAATTTAAATGTTGGCAGTTTACGGACTTTTCCTCTAGAAAATATTACAACTTAAGTTTTCGAAGCATTTACCTTTAATTTCCAGAATCTACAATAATCTGACAAGGCGTCAAATGCTTTTTGCAGATCTGTGGGTGATTCAGTTAATATAACAGTGTCATCTGCATAAAGCAAAATAAAAATCTTATATAACATGTCAATCTGTCTTGTCATCAAAATTAGTATTCATGGTGCCCATCTCTCGGACACTTTTTAAATCACTCATTCTTTCTGGATGTCCAGGGAAAAACCCAACCTTATAGTTAATACACGAAACAGTGAATGCCGTAGTAATTAATTAATCAATTAACTGTTGATGATTCATTCACACGTCCACACAAAATACACATCCGCTTTGTCTACAGCGGACCCACCTGAAAGAAGCCGCAGTCTTCTGGTACCGACATCCCCGTGAAGTTTACAAAGATATGGATAGTAGATGTCTGTGGGGCTTGCAGTACCCATATACATCGGGAGTAGTTCAGAAACCTGGGCGTCTGGAAAGCTCGTTTGGTTCGACTGACGGAGATAAACTCCCCACAACCTGCAGGTTAAGACGAGAAGCTTCTTTGACAATTTATGATAATTTAAAGATAGTTTTGTAGAAGCATAACTTATTCTTAGAATGTGTTTCTTAGAATACATGTTATTTTATGAAGACTCTGTGTGTGTGTGTGTGTGTGTGTGTGTGTGTGTGTGTGTGTGTGTGTGTGTGTGTGTGTGTGTGTGTGTGTGAATAGAACAGAATAGAACAGAACAGATGTTATTGTCATGAAACCTTAAGGTTTATAAGGCACAAGCGCAATGGTAAATGAATGAATGAATGAAAAATACATAATTAATTAATCAGTTAATGCAATAAATTGCAACAGCATTCATAAACAAATTTTCCTAATCTTGTTTGTATATATTCATCATCTGTTAGCATCACCTGACTGGGAATATTTCCTATGTGTGTGGAGGGTGATTATGGGTATGTTTCGAAATGAAGCCGCTGTCGTGCATTACTTGCTAAAATGAGTTTTGCTTTATTGCTTTTTGATCGTTTGGTCCAACCTTTTTTCATGTGTGTGTGTGTGTGTGTGTGTGTGTGTGTGTCTGTGTGTGTGTGTGTCTTTGTGTCTGTGTGTCAGTGCAGGACTCGGCTATGGGCTGAAGTGTTGTATTCGTTGAGTGACGATTCTACGGATGCACAATAAATTTCCAAATGGATAAATATGGATCTATTGTATTGTATTGCATTGAACTGTATTGTGTTTTATTGTACGTACTTGATTGACAAAGGTCTGGTTCTTAACTGGTCATCTGGGATACCAAATTTTGTCAAAGGACTGCGGAACCCTAAAATGAGGCATGTACGTCCAGTTATAATCCCAGATATCACCTTTAATACCTCTTGTAATCAAAGCGATTAGAAAGCAGCGTGTGCGTGCGTGTGTGTGTATGTGCGTGTTCGTATAGTGCGTGTGTGGGTGGATTAGTGAGGTGTGTGTGTGTGTGTGTGTGTGTGTGTGTGTTGTGAGTGTTTGTTACACCGTTTTAAAATGGTGCTTCTTGCGAGTTTTTTTTTTTTCTTTTTTAACTTGATATTGTTCGTTCTCCAGTGTGTAATACAATATTCTTGCCTCACTTAATGCGCTTTTTGACTCACTTGTGTAAACAAAGTGAGTCTATATTTTAACCCAGTGTTCGGTTGTCTGTGTGTGTGTGTGTGTGTGTGTGTGTGTGTGTGTGTGTGTTCGTGGTAAACTTTAACATTGACATTTTCTCTGCAAATACTTTGTCAGTTGACACCAAATTAGACATAAAAATATGAAAAATCCAGTTCTTTCCAGTCATCTTATTTAAAACAAAATTGCACCTCTGGGATGGGCACACAATTTTTTTTAAAAGAAGGCAAATTATATGCAAACTGCATTTACTGTTATATTTATATTTTTTGTATTCCCTAAACTTGGCACTTTGATCTAATATTCTGACACAACTACAAGAGCAGTCATTATTATCATTTTTTTGTTCAAACAGGAACTTCTTTTGCTAAGTATGGAAGTTTTATTTATTTTGCAAACGTTTTGGTGTAGATAGTAAAAAAAAAAAGGGAAATTACTCTGTAATTAATGCTATGGGACTTAATTTGCTTTAAACTGATCTTTCTCATCTTAAACATTACATTTTGAAATTATACTCAATACATAAAAAGCTTGTGTGTTTTACTCTCAGTGTACAGGGCTTTCACTATGTTCATTCGCCCAAGTGGTCTTTTTCGGAAAATACTAAAATCAATACGACGAGTGGACTTTACAGATCTGTTGGCTGAGCCCTGAAGGTCAAGGGCAAAAATCAATTGCATACACATATTTATACACATTCAAAGCGCGTACTCATATTCTTCGCGAACGCGAACGACGCCAAGTTGTTGACCTGCCCGTTCAATCCTATATTCAATGGACAATACACGATAACATGTGATGGAAAGTTGGAGAAGGAGACCATTAAATATTTATTCAGAGAAAGATTTGTGAACGCCTCATCACTTACTGGATTATGCCCCAAACTGCCATAAAAATATCCACAGAATCAGTTGGGATTCACAGTTAAAGATTGTAAACCATGCAAGTTAATACCCTTGAACTGATCACGATGAAACGAAAAAATTTCCAGTCTTGACTTTTCTCAAAATGAAGTCCTTTTCACTTCTTACGACGTTTAGGAGTACTTGTACTTGGCTCTACATGTTATTAGTTTAACAAAATACTAAATTTTCATATGAACTTTAAAACTATAAAACTAGAATGAATATAAAAGAGAAACTGAATCGACCGTGTCGTACTACATTCCCGGCGGGTGTAAGTAAACTTGTACATCTATCTAGATCTAGTGAAAACGGCTAAATGTTGCAGTGTGATTGCGGCGATAGCCATTAAAAAGAATTTTTTATTGCCCTTAAAGATTTTTTGAATGCTCAAGATACACCAGAATAATACCCCTCCACTTCCGTGCTTGGGGTGAGTCCTGTCAATGTCGTCAGTGTCGGCAGATTCATGGCGGGCTGTTGTTTGAGGGACGTGGTGGCGGTCTCCACTCTGGGAGGGACGCTCACTCATTCTGGCTCCGCGACTAAGCCATTATTGTCGTTAGTAGGGGGCTTAGTAGGTGGTGTCCTAAGTACGTTAAAAAACAGAACAGGCACCACTGAACACCACCGAAGTGACTCAGAGGCAGTGCAGGGTCTCCTCTGGTGTGTGGGCTCCTGGCGACCTAACATCGATGGTTCCCTGTGGACTGCCGACGCTGGAACTGCGACGGACGAACCCGGGTGTGTCCGTGTATGTGGGAATCTAAATGAGCAGCGTAGGAGTAATGCCACTGAAACGGTGCAGATGATGGGACAGAAAAAAAAAAGAAAAAAATATTTAAACAGCGTTCTCACTGCGAATACCGCAATTGATTTATCGCCCTTTAAAAAAGTATGTTCAAATGTTAAATTTTAGAACGTCAGTTAAAGAGCAATGATAGTGTAATGGATAAGGCAGTTTCTTCTCACCCGAACACGCGGGATTCGAATCTGGTTAGGACTTTTTTTTTTTTTTTTTTTTAAACGCGAAGCTTTATAATAACAAATACAGAACACATTTTAACGATTAGATTTTTTTTTTAAGTGTATCACAAGTGAGTCTTGAAGTCTCTTGTTCTAATTGCAAGGGAAGCGGTTTGCACAACATGATTGTCACGATTATGTTCGTGATTATTATTATAGATAAATTAGATCATCTTTGATAGCAGCAGCAGCAACAGCAGTAGTATTGGTAGTAAGAAGAGGCTGAAGAAGAATCACTCCTCCTCCAACTACTACTTCTACTATTACTACTGCTACTATTACTACAACTATTGAATTTTGCGTTCTGAACGATCCCTTTTGTTGTTTGGAGAAATCTTCATCAGACGTTTCAAGCGTGTGCATGTTTTCTTCAGTGTTCTGGTGGACAAATGGAGTTGCTAGTTGGAAATGACAAAGCTGGTGATCACCGTTCTCTGTAAAGACAAAGGAGCTGACACAGAAAAAGAATGAAAAAAGGTTGTCACATAAATTAGAAAAAAAAATAAATGTGAGTCTTGCTTTTTAAAAAAGCTGAGTTCAAGATGGGAAGGACTTTGGATGGATGCGGGTATGCGTGTGTGCACACGAGCGTGCGCACACACATACAGAGAGAGAGAGAGAGAGAGAGAGAGAGAGAGAGAGATTAATTAAATTAACAGGTAATTCGAATTTCCAAATGTACTCACTATCGCGGTATTCAATGTCACTCTCTCCACGTGCCATACTGACAAATAAAACTGGAGAGAAAAAACAACAACAAATGGATAAATGAGGGGCATTCGTGTTTAACACATACACGCGCGCGCGCGCGCGCTTGCACACATGTACACACACGCATGTACGTACGCGTGCGCGCACACACATGCACACGCATGTACGCACACACACACATACACACACACACAAAAAACATGCATGCACGCACACACGCGCCCACTCTTGCTCTCTCTTTTCCTTTCTTTCTATAATTTTACTTTGAGTGCTATCATGTGTGTGTGTGTGTGTGTGTGTGTGTGTGTGTGTGTGTGTGTGTGTGTGTGTGTGTGTGTGTGTGTGTGTGTGTGTGTGTGTGTGTGTGTGTGTGTGTGTGTGTGTGTGTGTGCGTGCGTGAAAGAGAAGAAATGAATCAAGGAATAACTGCAACAGTGCAATCCTGTAAATATCAAAACAAATCATTAACCAGCGGAAAAGATCGAATAAACAAATAAATAAAATGTAAAATATAGAGAAAGTCACAAAACAGAAGCACCCTGTCACAACCCATAAGGGGTTGCCCATGAACCCCCCGCACCTTCCCAGACTAACTAACACCCCGACAACACAAAACACAGAGACATAGATAATTCAGCTCAATTCTTTACTGTTGTACACTTTGAATATCCTGGTCCAGACACACAAGTTTAACACTTAACCACAGCAACACTCTTTGGTTACACTATAACAGCATGACCACGACACAGTAAGCCCTAATAACGGCAACACAGATCTACGCAAAAGAAAAAAAATGTCAGTTCACTTGAACCTAAATCAAGTTCATCTGTTGAAGGACAGCATCACTGAACTGGCTTCAGTCGTACGCCCGCAGAAACGGAGAGGGTGAAAACGGGAGGAGGGACTGTGGGCGAGGGCGTTGGAAAATATGGGGGTCGGGGAAAGGAGTGGGAGTGAGGGAGTTTGGAACAGACGGGGATGAAGTGGAATGATGAAAAGGTGAATCCTGGAGTCCCGTTGGGGTGGCAGTCAGGGAGAACCCACAGGAAGAAATCACAAGGAACAAATCTGTCACCAGGAATCAGGCTCACCACTGGCCCAGGAGAGAACACAGAACACAGATCCACACAGAGGCAGAAGGGGGTCACACCAGAACCGAACCCCACGACTGTCCAAGAGGGCACCCAACAGCTCACTTGCTGGAACGGCGACCCTTCTCCTTCCAAAGCTCGGCACCAAAGGCCAAGCAAAACTCTTCCTTCACCACGACGTTAACTCAGAACTCATCTCAAGAGTTCAGAGCGAGAATGACTAAGGACATGTCAGACACACATCACAACAGATTCACGTGCATCAGTTCGGAACAGAACTGAGCACACAAGAGAACGATAGAGCAAAAGGGGGAGAGAGGAGGGAGAAAGGGAGAAGGGAAAGGAAGAGGGGAAAGGAGAGGAGGGGAAGAGAGAGGGGAAAGGGAGAGGAGGGGAAGGGAGACGAACACACGAACACACGCACAAATGAATGCTACGAGCCGTGACACACCCCTTATCGTGTATTTTTTGTGGCGTGTCTGCCTGCCTGCCTGCCTGCCCACATGTCTGTCCTGTCCTGTCTTGTCTGTCTGTTTGTCTGCCTGCCTGCCTGCCTGTCTGTCTGTCTGTTCTGTCTCCCAGCCTGTTCTCACCAACGACAATCCAGAGCAGCTGAATGCAAGGGGAAACTGTGACAACCCGTTGTGCCAACTGTGACCATGGACCATCAGCTGAACAAGATCTCTGTGTGGTCCTGGAACACATGCAAACACAGCAGTGACGAAGGAGGAGGAGGAGGGGGAGTAGTGGAAGAAGGAGGAGAAGGAGGAGGATGAGGAGGGGGAGAAGAAGAAGGAAGAGAGGGGAGAAGGAAGAGAAGAAGAAGAGGAGGAGGAAGAGGAGGAGGAAGTAGGAAGAGGGGGGGGGGGGGGGGGAGAAGAAGAAGAAGAAGGACCATCAGCATCTGTGTGGTCCTGGGGCACATGCAAGCACAGCAGTGAAGAAAAAGAAGAACGAGAACGAGAAGAAGAAGAGGAAAGAGGAGGAGGGGGAGGCGGAGAAGAAGTCGATGAAGAAGAAGGGGGGAGGAGGAGGAGGAGGAACAGAAAAAGAAGGGGGGAAGAGGGGTGGAGGAGAAGAAAAAGAAGAAGCAAGGGGAGAAGAAGGAGGAGAAGGAGGGGGAGGAGGGGAGGGGGAGAAGAGGGAGGAGGGGGGAGGAGGGGAAGAGGAGAAGAGGGAGGAGGGGGGGGGAGAAGAAGGAGAAGGATGAGGAGCAGGGGGAGCAGGTGGAGGAGAAGAAGAAGGAAGAGGAGGATGAGGAAAAGAAGAAGAGGAAGAAGAAGGAGGAGGAGGAAATTTAATAACTATTTTTCTTACCCCATTACAGGATCATGGAGTGTCGGCCTTTCACCACCACCACCATCATCATTACTACGACGACGACCACCACCACCACCATCACCATCATCATTACTACGACGACGACCACCACCACCACCATCATCATTACTACGACGACCACCACCACCACCATCACCATCATCATTACTACGACGACGACCACCACCACCACCACCACCATCATCATTACTACGACGACGACCACCACCACCACCACCACCATCATTACTACGACGACGACCACCACCACCACCACCACCATCATCATTACTACGACGACGACCACCACCACCACCATCATCATTACTACGACGACCACCACCACCACCACCATCACCATCATCATTACTACGACGACGACCACCACCACCACCATCACCATCATCATTACTACGACGACCACCACCACCACCACCATCATCATTACTACGACGACGACCACCACCACCACCATCACCATCATCATTACTACGACGACCACCACCACCACCACCATCACCATCATCATTACTACGACGACGACCACCACCACCACCACCACCGTCATCATTACTACGACGACCACCACCACCACCACCATCACCATCATCATTACTACGACGACGACCACCACCACCACCACCACCGTCATCATTACTACGACGACCACCACCACCACCACCATCACCATCATCATTACTACGACGACCACCACCACCACCACCATCACCATCATCATTACTACGACGACCACCACCACCACCACCATCACCATCATCATTACTACGACGACGACCACCACCACCACCATCACCATCATCATTACTACGACGACCACCACCACCACCACCACCACCATCATCATTACTACGACGACGACCACCACCACCACCATCACCATCATCATTACTACGACGACCACCACCACCACCACCATCACCATCATCATTACTACGACGACGACCACCACCACCACCACCACCGTCATCATTACTACGACGACCACCACCACCACCACCATCACCATCATCATTACTACGACGACGACCACCACCACCACCACCACCGTCATCATTACTACGACGACCACCACCACCACCACCATCACCATCATCATTACTACGACGACCACCACCACCACCACCATCACCATCATCATTACTACGACGACGACCACCACCATCACCATCACCATCATCATTACTACGACGACCACCACCACCACCACCATCACCATCATCATTACTACGACGACGACGACCACCACCACCACCACCATCATCATTACTACGACGACGACGACCACCACCACCACCACCATCATCATTACTACGACGACGACCACCACCACCACCATCACCATCATCATTACTACGACGACGACCACCACCACCACCATCATCATTACTACGACGACCACCACCACCACCACCATCACCATCATCATTACTACGACGACCACCACCACCACCACCACCACCATCATCATTACTACGACGACGACCACCACCACCACCACCACCATCATCATTACTACGACGACGACCACCACCACCACCACCACCATCATCATTACTACGACGACGACCACCACCACCACCATCACCATCATCATTACTACGACGACCACCACCACCACCACCATCACCATCATCATTACTACGACGACGACCACCACCACCACCATCACCATCATCATTACTACGACGACCACCACCACCACCACCACCACCATCATCATTACTACGACGACGACCACCACCACCACCATCACCATCATCATTACTACGACGACCACCACCACCACCACCATCACCATCATCATTACTACGACGACGACCACCACCACCACCACCACCGTCATCATTACTACGACGACCACCACCACCACCACCATCACCATCATCATTACTACGACGACGACCACCACCACCACCACCACCGTCATCATTACTACGACGACCACCACCACCACCACCATCACCATCATCATTACTACGACGACCACCACCACCACCACCATCACCATCATCATTACTACGACGACCACCACCACCACCACCATCACCATCATCATTACTACGACGACGACCACCACCACCACCATCACCATCATCATTACTACGACGACCACCACCACCACCACCACCACCATCATCATTACTACGACGACGACCACCACCACCACCATCACCATCATCATTACTACGACGACCACCACCACCACCACCATCACCATCATCATTACTACGACGACGACCATCACCACCACCACCACCGTCATCATTACTACGACGACCACCACCACCACCACCATCACCATCATCATTACTACGACGACGACCACCACCACCACCACCACCGTCATCATTACTACGACGACCACCACCACCACCACCATCACCATCATCATTACTACGACGACCACCACCACCACCACCATCACCATCATCATTACTACGACGACGACCACCACCATCACCATCACCATCATCATTACTACGACGACCACCACCACCACCACCATCACCATCATCATTACTACGACGACGACGACCACCACCACCACCACCATCATCATTACTACGACGACGACGACCACCACCACCACCACCATCATCATTACTACGACGACGACCACCACCACCACCATCACCATCATAATTACTACGACGACGACCACCACCACCACCATCACCATCATCATTACTACGACGACGACCACCACCACCACCATCACCATCATAATTACTACGACGACGACCACCACCACCACCACCACCATCATCATTACTACGACGACGACCACCACCACCACCACCACCATCATCATTACTACGACGACGACGACCACCACCACCACCACCATCATCATTACTACGACGACGACCACCACCACCACCATCACCATCATCATTACTACGACGACGACCACCACCACCACCATCACCATCATAATTACTACGACGACCACCACCACCACCATCACCATCATAATTACTACGACGACGACCACCACCACCACCACCACCATCATCATTACTACGACGACGACCACCACCACCACCACCACCACCACCATCATCATTACTACGACGACGACCACCACCACCACCACCACCACCACCATCATCATTACTACGACGACGACCACCACCACCACCACCATCACCATCATCATTACTACGACGACGACCACCACCACCACCACCATCATCATTACTACGACGACGACCACCACCACCACCATCATCATTACTACGACGACGACCACCACCACCACCACCATCACCATCATAATTACTACGACGACCACCACCACCACCATCACCATCATAATTACTACGACGACGACGACCACCACCACCACCACCATCATCATTACTACGACGACGACCACCACCACCATCACCATCATAATTACTACGACGACCACCACCACCACCATCACCATCATCATTACTACGACGACGACGACCACCACCACCATCACCATCATCATTACTACGACGACGACCACCACCACCACCATCACCATCATCATTACTACGACGACCACCACCACCACCATCATCACCATCATCATTACTACGACGACGACCACCACCACCACCATCACCATCATCATTACTACGACGACGACCACCACCACCACCACCACCATCATCATTACTACGACGACCACCACCACCACCACCATCACCATCATCATTACTACGACGACGACGACGACCACCACCACCACCATCATCATTACTACGACGACGACCACCACCATCACCATCATAATTACTACGACGACGACCACCACCACCACCACCACCATCATCATTACTACGACGACCACCACCACCACCACCATCACCATCATCATTACTACGACGACGACGACGACCACCACCACCACCATCATCATTACTACGACGACGACCACCACCATCACCATCATAATTACTACGACGACGACCACCACCACCACCATCACCATCATCATTACTACGACGACGACCACCACCACCACCATCACCATCATAATTACTACGACGACGACGACCACCACCACCACCACCATCATCATTACTACGACGACGACCACCACCACCACCACCACCATCATCATTACTACGACGACGACGACCACCACCACCACCACCATCATCATTACTACGACGACGACCACCACCACCACCATCACCATCATCATTACTACGACGACGACCACCACCATCACCATCATAATTACTACGACGACCACCACCACCACCATCACCATCATAATTACTACGACGACGACCACCACCACCACCACCACCATCATCATTACTACGACGACGACCACCACCACCACCATCACCATCATAATTACTACGACGACGACCACCACCACCACCATCACCATCATAATTACTACGACGACGACCACCACCACCACCACCACCATCATCATTACTACGACGACGACCACCACCACCACCATCACCATCATCATTACTACGACGACGACCACCACCACCACCATCATCATCATCATCACCATGACCACCACCATCATCATCACCACGACCACCACAACCGCCATCATCATCATCATCACCACGACCACCACCACCACTACCATCATCATCATCATCATCATCACCACGACCACCACCACATCCACCATCATCATCATCATCATCATTACCATGACCACGACCACCACCATCATCATCATCATCATCATCACCACCGCCACCAACACTAGCATCACCATCATTACCACCACCAGCATCATCATCACCACCACCACCACCGCCACCACCACCGCCACTATCATCATCATCATCATCATGAATAAAACAGAGGCTGTTTATGACACCTGGAACCACTGCTTTAGTGTGGGCCGAATAACACATGATTGTTAGTAATGATCACCATCATCGTCATCATCATCATAGAAAAAAGAATGGCTATTCATGGCGCCTCTCCCTGCACGTCATGGAACGCCTTCTTCCGATGACAGCCAAGTTGCCTTATTACCTGAGAATACCTCCCCTATCGACCATTGCTCCAGACTCCTTTCATTATCTCACCCAAGAATCGTTTTGATTACCACCCCTGTCTCCCAATGGGGAAGGATAGTTTCGATTTTTTTTTTTTTTTTTTTTTTTTTTTTTTTTTAACAGCAGGATACCGATCCTGATCACCAGGCAGATTTAAAGATTTAACTGACAGGTAGCCCAGACTTCACCATTTCAGAATGAAAGCGAGAAGGAAAGAAAAAAGTAATAAAAATCAAAGTACAAATCAGGGGTTGAGAAGCTGGGGCAGGAACAAACGAATGGAAAAAATGTTGGCTTGGATGCTAGTTTTCTTGTTGTCGTTGCTTTTGTATAATGAGACGATAACACAGACCCCATGTGAGGCATTTTTACATATAATAAAAGTTGTCGTTCGAAAGATCACCTTCAATCCACGGCAACAAAAGCTGTCATTCGAAAGATCATTTTCAACCCAAGGCAACAAACGTTCTTTACTATAAAAAAAAAATAATAATAATTACCCACACCCCACACCAACACAACCACCACAAAAACACCCACAGGTAAACAAATACGCGCATTCATACAGAAAATTCAAAATTGGGAAAGAAATTTGGTAGCCATGCACTCTCTCCAGCGATGGCCTCCAGATGCAGTACAATAGATAAAATGCAGGTCAATACACTACAAGAGAATGCAACACGATACAATACAGAGCAATGCTATGCAGCACAGCACAACACAGACTGAACAAGTTTTATAAAACGGGCTTTGGTTGCTTTTTTTTGTGCCTTGGCAAATGGTAAATGTATCGTCCTTCTCCGCTTTGGATCCAAATGTAGAGATGACCAAGGAGAGGATAGTTTGACTTTGATCAGCAAGGGCAGCTGAGTTGCTGACATTAAAACTTTATGAGAAGCTGGGTCAAAGATTACAGAATCCGCGAGGAATTTTCAATAAAGTGCCAATGAAGGATAACTTGCATTTTCAAATGGGTTGTTTGCTCAGTAATTTATATTACTCAACTGACTGACTGACTAATTCAAAACATTACACCAAGTCAGGTTCGTATCAAACACATCTCTTTTTGGAGATATGAACCTCGATCGCACAACAAAAACTTCAACTTGTTGATTTATTCCAAACTGACTTCCAGAGTGACCTGGAGTTTTTTTCAAGCTCGGGGTAAAAAAAAAAGAAAGAAAAAAAGAGATATTGGGCTGACATCTAAGCAACAGTACGGCCTGGGGTTTTGATGACAACAGAAAATGGTATCCTAGATGGCTCTTGGCCACGAAGAAGGCTGAGAATAGGAGGGGGGAGGGGGGGGTGTAGTTCCCACGTGGACTGAGAGCAGTGAAAACACTGATGACGTCTTAATCCATGACGCAAAATGCTGGTACAAAAGACGTCACTGACAGAGGGGAGGAAGGGGAAAGTGCCTGATCCACTGACATTTAAGCTGTAATTACACAATGGCACCGAAACGACACACAGAAACAACGCACACACGCACTCATGGACACACACACACATGCTATTCATCTTTGAAACTTACGAACGGAAAGGCTTGGTATGCGTACATTGTGGAGAGATTATTATATATTAAAAATTAAAATAAAATTTAAAGAAAAAAAAAGAATCTCGTCAAAACTGGCGACAAGGCTTGTTGGTCTGTTCTGAGTACATTGTGAAGAGATTCTTATAATCAAAAATCTTATCGAAATTTATTGATAAAAAAAAAATCGAAGAAAGCCAAGGAGTGGTGGACATCCATCTCATCTAAATTACGTCCCTGCTGCACCACGCAAAACATTTTCGGTACTATTCTCTAAAATGAAGACTTGTCTCCCGCAAAACACAGCTGTATAAATACAGGCAAGAATCATCCCTTGGTGGAACTCTCTGCCAACATTCGTTGCAGAGGACCCTGACTTTGCTCACGTTGAAGCATGGGACTAGCTTTCCTTTTATCTTAGATATCCCTACGTAGATAATGATGCTGATGATGACGATGATAATGATAATAATAACTGTAATAATGATAATGATAATAATATGTAGATAATGATGCTGATGACGACGATAATGATAATATTAACTGTAATAATGATAATGATAATAATATGTTTGCCTAATGAAATACTTTTGCTCTGAATGCTTTTGCAATACAATAGTTCCCATAAAAAACAACACCACAGCACCTTACAACATCCATAAAAACATGCATGTTGGTCTAAGTGAACCCAGCTGAGCTGCACAACGTACAAACCGATGTGCAAAACATGCATTTCAACACCAGAACGACAATTTTCATACAAACTCTAACCAAACACTAACAGCAATAGAATCTATGCACGTACGCACCCAAAAACATCACGCACAAACCAAAACACTCACAATACATACCAAGCATCACAACACCCAAATGAAGCTATCTCACATCACAATACTTGACACCAATTGCACAAGATTTAAACCCAGATATAGAAAATACTTAAAAACCGGTCCAAATACATAAAACCAACCACATACATCGAAATGCTCAAATAATGCACAGCATAAATCACAATACTTTAAAAATTCTCCCTCCCACCCCTCTTTACAACACATCAACAAGCAATAGGCCAACAGAAAACAGGAACGAGCAGTCACACTGTCGCAGGCACCAGGTGATCAGTCAATGGCAGTTCTGAACAGATAAATCTTGGGGTTGGTTTTTGAAGCTGGAAATGGACTCTCTCTTATTCAAATGGCAAGGAGTTCCACTAGGTGGGGGCGGTAAATGCGAAGGCACTTTGACCTGAAGGACATTTTTTTGTTTGTTTGTTTGTTTTCCCCCTGACAGAGGGAATTTGGAGGAATACGACTGTCTGATGGTAGATTTAGTTGTAAGCTCTGGGAATATTGGCGATCACTGCTGGGGTAGCACAAGCAGCAAGTAAAAGCCCATTAAAGAACAAAGCCTTTGCGGTCTGCTTGCCTGTATATCTTATTGAAAGCGTGTTGATTATATCAACTTTGTTATTCTTGTCGGGGGTGAGGGGCGGGGGCGAGGGGGGGCGGGGGTATGGCAACAGGGGTGGAGAGGGAGGTTTGATCTTGGAGCAACACAGTTTTCAGGTATCGCTATTATGAATACTTTGGCCAACTTGAATATTGATACGTACAAAATATTTATATAAGCATCAAACATACATACCTCTGCCCCTCCCCTCTCTCTTTCTCTCTTCATTTGATCAATGGTCGGAACAACAAAACTGTCACACACACACACACACACACACACACACACACAACTTACAGAGAGAGAGGGAGAGAGAGAGAGAGTGAGAGAGAGAGAGAGAGAGCTAGTGTTGTGGTCGAAAATGAACGCATGATCTGGATCTAACGCGGCAATTGTATTATTCCAGCTTTTTAAAACAAACAAGCATAAAAAGCATGAGAAGTAGAAATATTCAGCCAGATATATATATATATATCTTTACCTTGACATGTTGTGTGAACATATTTTCGACTTGCTTGTACATCCCATTCATCTCGATTGCTGGACAGAACTATCTCATTTCTGGTGGCAGTATTAGTTTCCGTTTTCATTCAACAAATACAGTCTCTCTTTAGAAGGTACAGGTACCTCAAATCCTCGAAATAAAACTGTGAATGTAATATAACACTGAACAACATATAAATCCTGACACACATCAAATGCCTTGAAGAAACCTACCCTTGAAATCGTGATACGAAGCAGATGGTTGTACGAAAAAACAAAAATGTTTGCTGAAAAGTAAGATCTACACAGATCCGCAACGAAGAAAACGACGAGTCGAGCCAACTGAATCCAAATGCGCAAAACATTTTGAATGAACTGAAGAAACTGCAGGCATTACAAGTGCCTACAATGAAGAGAACAATAAGAAATAATCATCATAAACTTTCCGCCGCAATAACTGCAACTGCTATGTGATACATTTCATTTCTTTCGTGAAAATAGAATTCAGCACTCTGAATCAAACAGTCTACGAGTGGATCATTCTAATTTCTTGGTTACCAGGAAAGGTAACTCCCTTAGTTACCGAAAATAAAGGAATGCATGTGATGATTAGATCTACGATAAAAATGTTCAATGAGTGTTTGGGGCAATAATAGTTTTTTTTAATATTTTTTAAAATAAATTTAAATAAAATGAAATAAAAATAAATTAATAAATAAAGAAAGAAGAAGAAAGATTCTAAATCCCTGTGAGAAAAATACATTGACAAAGTTTTTTGGTTGTTACCAGCCGCTGTGGCAAAGTGGTTAGCGTCGCGGACTGAAGGCTGGGAGGACGCGAGTTCGAATCCCAGCGGAGGTGGGTATTTCGGCCCGTGGCCGGCTCCTACCTAGAGTTGAGTGTGCAATGGGCTTAAATGGGGAGACTGGGACCACACAGTCGAGTGTCATCCACTTCAAGGATGTGTCTTTGGGTGTGTTGCTCTAATTACCACCTGTATCTCTCGGGCCTGGTTAACACCGGGATATCATTATGACAGGAAGTGTAGAGTACAGCCTTGTCACGCAGTCCCAAACCAAAATGGACTTCCACAGCAACATCGTCATCGTCATTGTCATCTTCCTTCTTCTTCATCATCATCAATATAGACAAAACAGTCTCAAACTTTGTGGCCTTTCATGCGCTGCTCTCATGGTGACCTCAGTTTCGATACCCCTCCACTTCCGTGCTTGGGGTGAGTCCTGTCAATGTCTTCAGTGTCGGCAGATTCATGGGGGGCTGTTGTTTGAGGGACGTGGTGGCGGTCTCCACTCTGGGAGGGACGCTCACTCGGTCTGGCTCCGCGACTAAGCCATTATTGTCGTTAGTAGGGGGCTTAGTAGGTGGTGTCCTAAGTACGTTGAATCAGAACAGACACCACTGAACACCACCGAAGTGACTCAGCAGCAGTGCAGGGTCTCCTCTGGTGTGTGACCTAACATCGATGGTTCCCTGCGGACTGCCGACGCTGGAACTGTAACGGACGAACCCGGGTGTGGCCGTGAATGGGGGAATCTAAATGAGCGGCGTGGGAGTAATGCCACTGAAACGGTGCAGTTGATGGGACAGAAAAAAAAAGAAAAGAGTTTTGTTGTTCGTTTTTGTGGTTGTTTTTTTTTTTTGGGGGGGGGGTTATTTTGTTATTGTTTTTTGTTTGCTTTTTGTTTTGTTCTTGTTGTTTTTGTGTGACGTGTACGTACTGGAATAAACAGACATTTTTAATTTTCTTTTTCAGAGGAACAGTGACATTATTTCGCGTGGTTTAATGTTTCAAAACTTGTATTTCATTAGCCTATTACTTTAGACCTCAGTGCCCATGGAGTTCCACCACAGACCAGGAGAAGCGGGGAGGGGTTTGGTGAAAGAGGATGGAGCAAGGGGGAGATGGGGATGTGGGGTTGGGGGGAGGAGAGTGGTGTTATGCTTCTGCTTTTAGATATTGATAATGTTCTTGCAAAAAAACAAAACAAAACAAAAAAAGTGATCGACGAACCCCTGATATCCTCTCTTTTCTACTTCTTTATTCTTTTTCTTCCTTTCTCTTCCCAATCTCACACGCTTTCTTTTCTTCACCTTTTTTCTCTGCTTCACCCCAAGCCCCATCCAACCCCCACCCCTGTGTTCAATTTCATTTAATGTCTATCCACATTAAGTGATAATAGACCCACCCCCTGTGTGTGTGTGTGTTGTGTGTGTGTGTGTGATCGGACAAAAAGGCGCAATCTGTTTGGGCAACAATAACTTGCCTCAGCCTGCCGTTCACGGGAAAGGAGATAGATCCTTTAGACTCCCATCACTGAACGTTTGTCCGTATTCAGTATATTTCAGCGAGTGAGAAAGGGAGTGATTGAGCGAGACTGACCGACAGACAGAGAGTAAGAGTGCACGCACGTGTCAGTGCAAAACAAACAAACAAACAAACAAAACAAAAAAAACCCCAAAAAATCCATGGTGATGTGTGTGTGTGAGTGTTGTGATTTCGTAAGATTTGTTTTACAGGAAAGGCGGGACGGGGGGTGGGGGGGGGGATCGTTTCTTTTTTTCTTTCTATATTTATTTATTTCTTTATTTATTTCTTGTTCGATGTTTGCTGCCCATTTTTTTCTCTTTTATTCTTTCTTTCGTTCTGTCTGTCTGTCTCTCTGTCTCTTTTTGTGAAAATTTGTTTTCGAAAACGTTTGAAGTCATTTCCATAGATTTTTGTTGAAAAACAAAGATATTCCTGAAACCAGCCGCCGTGGCGAAGTGGTTAGCATCGCGGACTGACGGCTGGGAGGACGCGGGTTCGAATCCCAGCGGAGGTGGGTTTTTCGGCCCGTGGCCGGCTCCTACCTGGAGTTAAGTGTGCTGTGGGCTTAAATGGGGAGACTGGCACCACACAGTCGAGTGTCATCCACTTCAAGAATGCGTCTTTGGGTGTGTTGCTCTAATTACCTGACCAACACTGCAAGTGTCTGTATCTCTCGGGCCTGGTTAACGCCAGGATATCATTATGACAGGAAGCGTAGAGTACAGCCTTGCCACGCAGTCCCAAACCAAAATGGACCTCCATAGCAACATCGTCATCATCATCGTCCTCCTCCTCCTTCATTGTCATCAATATAAATAAAATAGTCTCAAAGTCTCTGGCCTTTCTTATGCCCTGCTCTCGTGGTGACCTCAGTTTCGATACCCCTCCACTTCCGTGCTTGGGGTGAGTCCTGTCAATGTCGTCAGTGTCGGCAGATTCATGGGGGGCTGTTGTTTGAGGGACGTGGTGGCGGTCTCCACTCTGGGAGGGATGCTCACTCAGTCTGGCTCCGCGACTAACGACATTATGTCGTTAGTAGGGGGCTTAGTAGGTGGTGTCCTAAGTACGTTAAAACAGAACAGGCACCACTGAACACCACCGAAGTGACTCAGCAGCAGTGCAGGGTCTCCTCTGGTGTGTAGCCTCCTGGCTCCCTGTGGACTGCCGACGCTGGAACTGCGACGGACGAACCCGGGTGTGGCCGTGTATTGGGGAATCTAAATGAGCGGCGTGGGAGTAATGCCACTGAAACGGTGCAGATTATGGGGCAGCAAAAAAGATATTCCAGAAAACTCTCTCTTTCTCTCTCTCTCTCTCTCTCGCATACACATGAAAAAACAAAGAGATTCCTGTAAACTCACACACACACACACAAACAAAAAACAAACAAACAACAACAACAAAAAGCTTGAGGACCTTTATTCAGTCAATTTCCAAACAGACGACGAAACAAAGCAGCAACGGAATTGGAAGACCGTTCACATTTTGACCAGTTTAAACACACCTTTTCGTGGAGAGAACTCATACAAAGACGCGCGTGCGCGCCCAAGCGTGCCCGCACGCACACGTACACGCGTCTACCATCTCCATTCATACCCATGCGCCAAATCAAGCACATATTGTGCACACGTACAGAAACACACTCTCACTCACGCACACTGGTCAATGCATACTTCCGCTCTGTAACAAACACAAACGTTTTCGATAGCTGAAGAAATAGATGGCACCAAAAAGGCACAGAGAAAGTACATCAATTAATACGAGTTACACACACACACACACACACATATATATATATATATATATATATATATATATATATATATATATATATATATATATATGCAGTGGAGTGATGGCCTAGAGGTAGCGCGTCCGCCTTGGAAGCGAGAGAATCTGAGCGCACTGGTTCGATTCCCGGCACAGTCGCCAATATCATCCACCCCCTAGCCCCCCCCCCCCCCCACCCCCCGAACCCTCTCCTCCACTAGACCGTGAACGGTGGTCTGGACCCGAGTCATTCTGATGAGACGATAAACCTAAGTCCCGTGTGCAGCATGCACTTAGCGCACGTGAAAGAACCTACGGCAACAAAGGGTTGTCCCTGGCAAAATTCTGTAGAAAAGTCCACTTCGATAGGAAAACAAATTTAAAAAACTGCAGGCAGGAAAAACATGGCTCAATTGGTTTCCTCTTTTGTCCTGTCCAGACTAGATTACTGCAATTCTACCTTAGCAGGTTTACCATCTTCCTCTCTTGTCAGACTACAGAAAGTACAGAACAATGCTGCACGACTTGTCCTAGCAAAAAAGAAATCTGATAAAGTCCCGCATTCACAATAAAGTAGCGACACTTGCCTTCCGACATTATAATGAATCTCTTCCCACGTATCTCTCCTCTGTGCTGGAAACGTACGAACCATGTAGAATCCTAAGATCCAGTTCTGAACTGTTACTTGAAGTCCCAAGAACTAATTTAAAATGTGCAGGGGAAAGGTCTTTTATGGCTCAAGTACCCCAAATTTGGAATTCTTTGCCATCGTCCCTCAGAAATGATCCCAATCTCCAGACCGTCAAGTTAACATTTCTGTACTCAGCACGATGGATAGTCCAAAGTCTGTTCGCCACATGGAGTTTTATGCTAGAGATATTTATACTCACGTAATCCTGTTTTAGTGCAGTTGATATATTTAATGTGTCTGGGCGCGCGCGCGCGTGCATGTGTGTGTGTGTGCGCGCGCGAGTGTGAGTGTGCGCGCGCATGCATGTATGTGTGTGTGTATAAAAAATGTGTGTTTTTAAGGAATTATTTACTTGATATTTTTATTGTTTGGTGGATCATGCTTTTTTATTCATTCTGTGAACGCATTGGATTGAGCTGCTGTAATGTTTTATGTTATATCTATATCTGGCTCGATGATGTAAGGCGCTTTGAGCAGCATTAGTACTGGATATGGCGCCATAGAAAAGTAATGAATTATTATTATTATTATTATTCTCCCTGGGAAGAGCCGTCCGAATTTCACACAGATAAATTTATTGTGACAAAAAGATAAATACAATACAATACAATACATTGAGGATTAACATGCAGAGATCTTGCCTGAAGATAATCGTGGAGTTATGCATTGTACACACACACACACACACACACATATATATATATATATATATATATATATATATATATATATATATACAGCGAGAGGGGGGGGGGGAGACGGACAAAGAGTGAAAGAGAGAGAGATAGGGGGGGTGAGGAAGAGAGAGACCTACACAGACAGAGAGAGACAGAGAGAAGCGAGACAGATAAACTCTGTGACGAACAAACACATACATGACACGGACCGAAAATATGTTTAGAAATGATTCAGATATTCATAATATTCACTCGGCAAAAACTGAACGAGAAAAAAGCAGTGTCAAATTATCAAAATCGTACCCAGAACTTCATAAACTGGTATAGCTGATTCCGAATGAACAATCAGTTCTGTTATACGAGAATCGACAATGGGAAGTCAGCTCAACCCCATACCTGAGACAGGCTAAACAGTAATTCTGTAATGTGTACAGCAGTTTATACGTGGCTGCTTCCCAAGCAGTGCATCTATATCTACTGGCTTCACAAAAAATTTGAGGGTAATGATGATATGGATACTTCATATCGCGCCTATCCTCGGTCGGAGGCCAAGCTCTAAGCGCTATACAAACACAAAATCATTTATCCAACAGGCCGCCTACTTGGGTAGAGCCGAATGACAGCTGCCACTGGGCGCTCATCATTCGTTTCCCGTGTCATTCAATCAGGTTTCAGTCACACACACACAGAAACTGGTACAGACATGTAACATTTTACGTGTATGACAGTTTTGTTTATTCACCCCGCCATGTAGTGTGTTTTTGTTTCCATAACCCACCGAACGCTCACATGGATTACAGGATCTTTAATGTGCGTATTTGATCTTCTGCGCGCGTATACACACGAAGGGGGTTCAGGCACTAGCAGGTCTGCACATATCTTGACCTGGGAGATCAGAAAAATACCCACCCTTTACCCACCACGCGCCGTTATCGAGATTCGAACCCGGAACCCCAGATTGAAAGTCCAACGCTTCAACCACTCGGCTATTGCGCCGAGGACCATTTCATAAAGGCAAACCTGCCTTCATGGAACGTATGAAGTCGAGAGAGGATTTGTATTCTGCAGAACGCATAAAACCAAGATGTGTCACTGTCCTCTGACTGAATACACAGACAGCTGTGTATGCACATACAAACAACTTGAACAAGCATTCGAAAAATCGATATTTCTGTATCTAAAACAAAATCATAATAAAAAATATAGTAATAATAATAATAATAATAATAATAATAATAAATTACGATTGTTCGGTGGTTTGTAACCGATAGCTGTGTTTGTTTTGCTTTAACTGAATCAAAACAATGAAAGCGCAAGTGCAATAAATCACCTCTGGTTAAGAGTTGTGCTCATTACAATGACTGCATTCGACTGGTTGCTGAAAATTCAGCATTATTACACCAAAACTGTGCAAGTTCACAAAAGTTCCGTAACTTTTTTGTCAATGAAACCGGTTGATTCAGTCACTCACTGAGTCATTCCCTCGGTTTGATCAATGATTCAGTTCTGTGTGTGTGTGTGTGTGTGTGTGTGTGTGTGTGTGTGTGTGTGAGTGTGTGTGTGTGTGTGTGTGTGTGTGTGTGTGAGCGCGCGCGCACGCGCGCTCTTTTAACTTAATATTTCATACACAGAATGCACACCAGTGTATACATTTCAATTAGCTCACACATAAAATGTACTCACAATGAAGGCAACGCCTTTCAATTATTTCACATAAAGAATGTATACATATGTATACATACTTTTCAGCAATCTCACACAGACAGCATACACACGCGTATACTTTCCAGTCATCCTATACACTGAATATACACACACGAACAGTTTCCAGTCTGACAGGCTTGAGAATAGGGCTTTACACCTCATGCTGGGTGTGATATCTGTCCTGCAAACTTTTTCTTTTTTATCCTGAATACTTTTCCTCAAAAAAGATGTAATCTAAATTCTTGTTTTAATCTTCTTCTTCTTTCTTTCTAATTCGTACTTTGGCTGCAACCCCCACATTCACTCGTATGTACGAGCTGGCTTTTACTTGTATGACCGGTTTTATGTAACCATGTAGGCAGCCATACTCCGTTTTCGGGG
The DNA here is from genome assembly GCF_041734735.1 of Babylonia areolata. Lineage (NCBI taxonomy): Eukaryota > Metazoa > Mollusca > Gastropoda > Neogastropoda > Buccinidae > Babylonia > Babylonia areolata. The sequence continues at coordinate 50,408,782 of NC_134898.1, forward strand.
GTGTGCATTCTAGGTATGCTATCATTTCCACCGAACGCAGACATGGATTGCAGGATCTCTAACGTACGTGTCTGATTACCTGCGTGCGTATAGACACAAAGGGGGCTCACTGAGGCACAGGCCTGCATATATGTTGACCGGGGAGATAAAAAAACAAAACAAAAAACAACAACAACCCTTAACCCACCAGGTGCGCCGGAACCTGGGATCGAACTCAGGAAACTCAGGAGAAAATCCAGCGCTCCAACAATACGGCCAATGCAAACGTCTTTTTTGTTTGTTTGTTTGCTGTTGTTTTTTGTTTGTTTCTTTGTTTTGTTTAGTTTTGTTGTTTTGTTTGTTTGTTTTTTGTTTGTTTTTTGTTTGTTTGTTTTGTTTATGTTGTTGTTGTTGTTGTTGTTTGGTGTGGGGGTTGGGAGGGAAGGAGTCTTTTTTTTTTCTTTTTTTTTTTTTTACACATAATATTCCTGTTTCACCGTCATTAAGTGCTATATGTGCACCTTACTTTTTTTGCTTTTTTTCAGACACAATATTCCCGTTTCAGTACGGAGCAACATGACAGCGGAGGAAAACAAATCAGGTGAACAGCTCTTTCTTCTGAAATTGTTTTCAGAAAGATGCTTTGTAAACAACAACAATCATCATCATCACCACCATGATGATCATAACCATCATAGAGATCATGATAATAAAGAAGGAAGAGGAGAGAGTTTGACAGATTAATTCAAAGCTTTCGAAGGCAGCATCTGCATGGGGCGGGTGGGGGACTGGGCAGTTCCATTTTAAGGGAGGCAACCATTTGTCGTGCCTTCAAGCTCCACTTGAGTTTTGTCCCCTATGCAATCGTCAGATATTTCTACAAAGACAATGAACAATTTTACATTCTACCACAGAAGATGACTGAAACACACAACTACATTGTTGCTGTTGTTGTAGTAATAGTAGCAGTAGTAGTAGCAGTAGTTACATGGCATCCGTCGTCGGTCAGAGACCAAATTCTAAGCGCTTTACAGAGTCACTATATTTTGCACAATGGGTTTCCTAACTAGGCATAGCCGATTCAGAGCTGTTTTCAGCCACTCATCATTCAGGGAAGAAGACAAGAATGACTGCAGGATTCTTCAAAGATAAAAAACTCATCATTCGTTTCCAGTGCCATTCAGTCAGACTTCAATCACGTACGCACACACTTGTATATCTATCAGATGAATTTTCTTCAGAGGTTTGCCAGGGACAGCACTTTTGTCGACCTGCGTTCTTTTAATTTTTACGTGAATGCTGCTCACTGTTTTAGTCGGTGTTTCTAACCTCTGCAGGACAAATATCACAATCCAAACACCTCCCGAAGCTGCCGTCCAAAAGTTGAAAAACCAAACGAAATTAGTTTACGATGTACGTGTGTGTATATCCAGCATCCGAGATTTACGTCGAGCAGCGGCTTGGTGATAGCTCGCCCGACTAAGAAGCGACTCCTCCCCCGCCCCCCTCCGGCCCCCTCATCACCTCCCCACACTCCCTCATCACCGGTCCACTAGACCTGTGGTGGTCTGGGTACTAGTCTTTCGGATGAGACGATAAACCGAGACCCCGTGTACACCATGCATTTAGCACAAGTAAAATTAACCACCACAACAAAGAGTTGGTCCCTGGCGAATTTCTGAAGAAAAACCCGTTTTGATCGTAAACAAATACACATGCAGCTGTAGACAAAAAAAGAAGAAGAAAAAAATCAGTTTCAGTTTCTCAAAGAGGCATCACTGCTTTCCGACAAATATGTGTACGCTACACCACATCTGCTAAACAGATGCTTGACCAGCAGCATAACCCAAAGCGCTTCGTCAGGCCTTGAATGCATGCATATAATTAGAGTGACTCTCAGAGAAGATTTCTTCCACAGAATTTTGCCAGAAGACAACACTTTTGTTGTCATGGGTTCTTTTTCAGTGCGCCAAGTGTGTGCTGCACATGCGACCTCAGTTCATCGTCTCATCCGAATGACTAGAGGGCTCAGGCTCAGTTTGGTTTTCCAGTCAAACTTTGGAGAAAGGGAGGCCGACCGGGATTCAAACCCAGACCATCACGGACACTGTATTTGCAGATAAACGTCTTAACCATTCTACCACTTTCCTCCTAAAGGAAGACGGGGGAGGGGGAAAGTTGATTGGTGTTGCAAAGATGTAAAAGAGCAAACTTCCAATTTTATACAGAGAAATGTGTTGTGACAAAAAGTAATACAATACAATGCAATGCAACTCAATACAACAATTACAATGTTTTGAATAGAAAGAAATAAAGAAAATATTTCGCAAAAGAAAATGTCAGTGGGTGTGAAAATGAGTGACTAAAGGAGACAGATCGACAGACGTTTCATGTTCCATGGCATATCCACTTCGTGTGGTCACATTCTGCTCTCTAAATCACAATAATATTGTACCGTCTTTTGTTTGCGATTCCAGTTCTTATGGACACTTCATCTGGCCATTTTCAACACACACACACAGACACACACACAGAGGGAGCAGGGAGGTGGCTGGCCATTTTCAGCACACACACACACACACACACACACACACACACACACACAGAGGGAGAAGGGAGGTGGCTGGCTGTCAAAAGGGGAGTGAAGTCCTAGCTGTTCTTCTGACGTTTCACAGGGGAGGAAATCCTGTCACAATAAATCATTCTGAATCCAGTCCGCTTTTCCTACACAGTTATCTTTCGTCAGAGACACACTGTTTGCACGTGCCGTTCCAGATTTTGAGCGCATTTTCTTCTTCTTGTTTTGGGGGCTTTTTTTTTCTTTCTTTCTTTCTTTTTTACTTGGGTGTGCTTTCCGTTTGTGGGTACATTCATTTTTTTAAGAACAACAATAACATTTTTTTAAGAACAACAGTTATCATGTCATTGTCTTCACCATCGTCATTCTAATATATTCAACAGAGCCCTGTCCGAAAGTCTAAAAGCGCTCAACAATTGCACACTCCACACAAAAGTATCACAGACATGATATACACAGGCACATTCACACACACACACACACACACACACACACACACACACACACACACACACGACGCACGGACGTAAACACGCCGCACACCGGCGCGCTGGTAATCATTCTAGAAGCGCGCGTGATGGACGAGTGTTCACCAACACACATCCGCGCGTGCACGCGATGTTCACCATCCAACCCCATCCAAACTTTATTCACAAGTTCGTAGACATACGCACGCACGAGCACATGCATGTACATTTACACTCACATATAAACACACACAGACACACACACACTCACTCACACGCGCGCGCGCGCACACACACACACACACACACACACATACACCTCTCTACTGCCCGCACACCCCACACCTCCGCACTCCCCTCCACACAACAATCCACACAACACACACACACACACACACACACAACACACACACACACACACACACAAGCCTTCTCAGGCGATCTCAGACACGCGGATGGCGCAGGGCGGGACCCGGGGAGAGTTGGTGACGCTGCTCTGCGGGGTGTAGCCCCCTTTCACCTTGCTGCTGTTCTTGGCGGACCCCCAGCCAAGCCGCACGCCGCCGCGCGCCGAGGAGGTGGATCTGTTGTTGCCGTGCCCCCTGTGGGACGTCCTCATCTCCTTCTCCCAGTGCCGGGCCTTCTCCAGCTTCCGGCCCAGCATGGCCACCACAATGAACAGGACGATGCCCAGGCAGAACCCTATGGCCAGCGTCTCCGATTTCGCTGTCATGGTGAAGGGGTGGGGGAAAGGGTTGTGGAGGGGAGAGTATGAGGTTAAGATAAGATAAGATAAGAATAACTTTATTATCTCCAACTGGAGAAATTTGGTCAGGTACATTATCACAACATAGACAAGTAAACAACATGGGGACCATAACTGTAAAAGCCAACAACAGCCCCTACAAATATTACGAAGATACAAATGTAAAAAATATCACATACATCGTTTCATACATACATCCACACACTGCAGGTAATAACTAGTATTCTTAATGTAAAAACAGAAAGAATTAAGAAACATTATTTGAATATAATTATAAACATAGCCTACTATACTGCACATTGATTATAATAGACAGATAAGATAAGAATAAAGATGAATTGCGGAAAACCACAACCAGATAATCAGCACACACCCGCACCCCCCCACCCCCACCCACCCCACACACGCGGATAACTTGATTAAACAAGAGTAATAAACATATGTTCTGAAATAAAAACATTTCACATATTCGCTTTTAAAAACATTGCAATTAATTATTACATCGTAATTAATTAATCGTTGTGGGATGGGCGGTGGTTGGTTGGGCATAGGGAGGAAATAAAAGAGGAAGGGGTGGTGGAGGGGGGGATGTAGTTTTGATTGATTAATTGTTGGAAAAGCAGGAAGATAGGAAAGCATAGCAATAGTATAGTAATGGTATGGTCTAGCTTAGCATGACATAGCATGGTATAGCCTAACGTAGGAAAGCATGAAATGATATGGTATGGCACGGCAGTGTGGTATAATACAGTACGATACAAATAAAAATATATTAATGTGCATGGGTTGATGTGTTCTAGAGTGAGGTGCTTGCTGGTGCCTTATAGGGAAGTATAGTTCAAGATGGTGTTAGGTGGTGTAGTACTGGGTTGTGCAGTATAAGGTTGTGTGTGTTGCTGGGTAGAAAATCTTGGCTCAGGTCATCCTCAACCGCCTGATCACGAACATATCAGAGGAAAACCTGTCAGAGGCACAGTTTGGATTCCATCCTGGTCGCAGCATCATCGACATGATATTTACAGTCCGACAGGTCCAAGAGAAATGAATCGAATAACAGAACAATGACCTCTACGCTATCTTCACAGACTTGACCCAGTCAGTGGGGAGGCCTTCTGGATACCCCTGTCAAAGTTTGGATGTTCAAACAGGTTCGTGAACCTGATTTGTCCGTTCCATGATGACATGATGGACTGGTACTCTGACGGAGAAGCGTCAGAGGCGTTCAGCATTACAAATGACGTCAAGCAAGGATGTGTTCCGGCTCCCGTCCTCTTCAACCTTTCCTTCACCTGTGTGCTCAGCCATGCTGTCAGGGACCGTACACTCGGGATGTACCTGAGGTACAGGATGGACGGATCTCTGTTTGATCTTCGCCGCTTGAGTGCCAAGACCATGACAACGGAGAGGATAATCTTGGAAGCACTCTCTGCTGATGACTGCACCCTCATGGCACACAAAGACCCTGACATCAAGCTCATCGTCAACAAGTTTACAGAAGCCTCCCGTCTCTTTGGTCTCACCATAAGCCTGGGCAAAACAGAGGTCCTGCTACAATCTGCCCCCGCATTCACTGCTCTTCCCCCGACACCCCACCCTCTCTATCACCATCGAAGGGACAGAACTGAAGACAGTGAAGAAATTCAAGTATCTTGGCAGCGTCATTTCGAGTGATGGAACCCAGGACAAAGAAATCAACGCCAGGTTCTGCAAAGCGAGCTAAGCTCTCAGTCGTCCAAGATCACGTGTCCTGAAACAACACATCAGGCTGTCCACGAAGCTGAAGGTGTACCAGGCCATCGTTCTCTCCGGTCTCCTGTACGGATGTGAGACATGGACTTTGTACAGAAGGCACCTGAAACAGCTGGAACAGTTCCACATGTGGAGCCTGAGGTCAATATTCGACATCCGCTGGCAGGACCGAATCACAAACTTGGAGGTCCTTGACAGAGCTGAGACAACCAGTATCGAAGCCATGATCTTAGAAACCCAGCTTCGATGGACGGAATGGGAGACTCCAGGATGCCTAAGGACTGCTGTATGGCGAGCTTTGCTGAGGTAAGCAGAAACAAGGTAGGACAGGCAAGTGGTTCAAAGACTGTGTGAAGGCCAACGCAGCATTCTCCGGGATCGCTCCAAGGCAGCTCGAGCACCGTGCACAGGACAAGCGTGGCTGGCGTGCTCTTTCAAGGTACAGGCACATGACAGCCACTTTGAAGGGGGAAGCCGTGCAAGAATCACGGAGGCCCGTGAGAGGAGGAAGGTAGCAGCAAGTGTGCCAGCTGAACCAGGACAGTTCCCTTACCCCCACTGTATGTGAACAACCATGCCGTTCAAGAACTGGACTCCACAGCCACCTGCCAGTCCACATCAGATGAGCTGTGCAAGCCGTCATCACCAAAACCGATGGACTACCAGGTAATGGGTGATGTCAGGTGGTGTAGCATTGGGTTGTGTAGAACAGGGTGTGTGTTGGGTGGTGTAGAACAGGGTGTGTGTTGGGTGCTGTAGGGTAGGGTGATGTTGGGTGGTGTAGTACAGGGTGTGTGTTGGGTGCTGTAGGGTAGGGTGATGTTGGGTGGTGTAGGATAGGGTGATGTCGGGTGGTGTAGTACAGGGTGTGTGTTGGGTGGTGTAGGATAGGGTGATGTTGGGTGGTGTAGGATAGGATGATGTTGGGTGGTGTAGTACAGGGTGTGTGTTGGGTGCTGTAGGATAGGGTGATGTTGGGTGGTGTAGTACAGGGTGTGTGTTGGGTGGTGTAGGATAGGGTGATGTCGGGTGGTGTAGTACAGGGTGTGTGTTGGGTGGTGTAGGATAGGGTGATGTTGGGTGGTGTAGTACAGGGTGTGTGTTGGGTGGTGTAGGATAGGGTGATGTTGGGTGGTGTAGTACAGGGTGTGTGTTGGGTGGTGTAGGATAGGGTGATGTCGGGTGGTGTAGTACAGGGTGTGTGTTGGGTGGTGTAGGATAGGGTGATGTTGGGTGGTGTAGCACAGGGTGTGTGTCGGGTGGTGTAGTACAGGGTGTGTGTTGGGTGCTGTAGGATAGGGTGATGTTGGGTGGTGCAGTACAGGGTGTGTGTTGGGTGGTGTAGGATAGGGTGATGTTGGGTGATGCAGTACAGGGTGTGTGTTGGGTGGTGTAGGATAGGGTGATGTTGGGTGGTGTAGTACAGGGTGTGTGTTGGGTGGTGTAGGATAGGGTGATGTCGGGTGGTGTAGTACAGGGTGTGTGTTGGGTGGTGTAGTACAGGGTGTGTGTTGGGTGGTGTAGGATAGGGTGATGTCGGGTGGTGTAGTACAGGGTGTGTGTTGGGTGGTGTAGGATAGGGTGATGTCGGGTGGTGTAGTACAGGGTGTGTGTTGGGGGTGTAGGATAGGATGATGTTGGGTGGTGTAGTACAGGGTGTGTGTTGGGTGGTGTAGGATAGGGTGATGTTGGGTGGTGTAGTACAGGGTGTGTGTTGGGTGGTGTAGGATAGGGTGATGTTGGGTGGTGTAGGATAGGGTGATGTTGGGTGGTGTAGTACAGGGTGTGTGTTGGGTGGTGTAGTACAGGGTGTGTGTTGGGTGGTGTAGGATAGGGTGATGTTGGGTGGTGTAGTACAGGGTGTGTGTTGGGTGGTGTAGTACAGGGTGTGTGTTGGGTGGTGTAGGATAGGGTGATGTTGGGTGGTGTAGTACAGGGTGTGTGTTGGGTGGTGCAGTACAGGGTGTGTGTTGGGTGGTGTAGGATAGGGTGATGTTGGGTGGTGTAGTACAGGGTGTGTGTTGGGTGGTGTAGGATAGGGTGATGTCGGGTGGTGTAGTACAGGGTGTGTGTTGGGTGGTGTAGGATAGGGTGATGTTGGGTGGTGTAGGATAGGGTGATGTTGGGTGGTGTAGGATAGGGTGATGTTGGGTGGTGTAGTACAGGGTGTGTGTTGGGTGGTGTAGTACAGGGTGTGTGTTGGGTGGTGTAGGATAGGGTGATGTTGGGTGGTGTAGTACAGGGTGTGTGTTGGGTGGTGTAGTACAGGGTGTGTGTTGGGTGGTGTAGGATAGGGTGATGTTGGGTGGTGTAGAACAGGGTGTTTGTTGGGTGGTGTAGGATAGGGTGATGTCGGGTGGTGTAGGATAGGGTGTGTGTTGGGTGGTGCAGGGTAGGGTGATGTTGGGTGGTGTAGTACAGGGTGTGTGTTGGGTGGTGCAGGGTAGGGTGATGTTGGGTGGTGTAGTACAGGGTGTGTGTTGGGTGGTGCAGGGTAGGGTGATGTTGGGTGGTGTAGTAGAGGGTGTGTGTTGGGTGGTGCAGGGTAGGGTGATGTCGGGTGGTGTAGTAGAGGGTGTGTGTTGGGTGGTGTAGTACAGGGTGTGTGTTGGGTGGTGTAGGATAGGGTGTGTGTTGGGTGGTGTAGGATAGGGTGATGTTGGGTGGTGTAGTACAGGGTGTGTGTTGGGTGGTGTAGTACAGGGTGTGTGTTGGGTGGTGTAGGATTGGGTGATGTCGGGTGGTGTAGTACAGGGTGTGTGTTGGGTGGTGCAGGGTAGGGTGATGTTGGGTGGTGTAGTACAGGGTGTGTGTTGGGTGGTGTCGGGTGGTGTAGGATAGGGTGATGTTGGGTGGTGTAGTACAGGGTGTGTGTTGGGTGGTGTAGTACAGGGTGTGTGTTGGGTGGTGTAGGATAGGGTGATGTTGGGTGGTGTAGTACAGGGTGTGTGTTGGGTGGTGTAGTACAGGGTGTGTGTTGGGTGGTGTAGGATAGGGTGATGTTGGGTGGTGTAGTACAGGGTGTGTGTTGGGTGGTGTAGGATAGGGTGATGTTGGGTGGTGTAGTACAGGGTGTGTGTTGGGTGGTGTAGTACAGGGTGTGTGTTGGGTGGTGCAGGGTAGGGTGATGTTGGGTGGTGTAGTACAGGGTGTGTGTTGGGTGGTGCAGGGTAGGGTGATGTTGGGTGGTGTAGTACAGGGTGTGTGTTGGGTGGTGTAGGATAGGGTGATGTCGGGTGGTGTAGTACAGGGTGTGTGTTGGGTGGTGTAGTACAGGGTGTGTGTTGGGGGTGTAGGATAGGGTGATGTTGGGTGGTGTAGTACAGGGTGTGTGTTGGGTGGTGTACTACAGGGTGATGTTGGGTGGTGTAGTACAGGGTGTGTGTTGGGTGGTGTAGGATAGGGTGATGTCGGGTGGTGTAGTACAGGGTGTGTGTTGGGTGGTGTAGGATAGGGTGATGTCGGGTGGTGTAGTACAGGGTGTGTGTTGGGTGGTGTAGGATAGGGTGATGTCGGGTGGTGTAGTACAGGGTGATGTCGGGTGGTGTAGTAGAGGGTGTGTGTTGGGTGGTGTAGTACAGGGTGTGTGTTGGGTGGTGTAGGATAGGGTGATGTTGGGTGGTGCAGTACAGGGTGTGTGTAGGGTGGTGTAGGATAGGGTGATGTTGGGTGGTGCAGTACAGGGTGTGTGTAGGGTGGTGTAGGATAGGGTGATGTTGGGTGGTGTAGTACAGGGTGTGTGTTGGGTGGTGTAGGATAGGGTGATGTTGGGTGGTGCAGTACAGGGTGTGTGTAGGGTGGTGTAAGATAGGGTGATGTTGGGTGGTGTAGTACAGGGTGTGTGTTGGGTGGTGTAGGATAGGGTGATGTTGGGTGGTGCAGTACAGGGTGTGTGTAGGGTGGTGTAGGATAGGGTGATGTTGGGTGGTGCAGTACAGGGTGTGTGTTGGGTGGTGCAGGGTAGGGTGATGTTGGGTGGTGTAGTAGAGGGTGTGTGTTGGGTGGTGCAGGGTAGGGTGATGTCGGGTGGTGTAGTAGAGGGTGTGTGTTGGGTGGTGTAGTACAGGGTGTGTGTTGGGTGGTGTAGGATAGGGTGTGTGTTGGGTGGTGTAGGATAGGGTGATGTTGGGTGGTGTAGTACAGGGTGTGTGTTGGGTGGTGTAGTACAGGGTGTGTGTTGGGTGGTGTAGGATTGGGTGATGTCGGGTGGTGTAGTACAGGGTGTGTGTTGGGTGGTGCAGGGTAGGGTGATGTTGGGTGGTGTAGTACAGGGTGTGTGTTGGGTGGTGTCGGGTGGTGTAGGATAGGGTGATGTTGGGTGGTGTAGTACAGGGTGTGTGTTGGGTGGTGTAGTACAGGGTGTGTGTTGGGTGGTGTAGGATAGGGTGATGTTGGGTGGTGTAGTACAGGGTGTGTGTTGGGTGGTGTAGTACAGGGTGTGTGTTGGGTGGTGTAGGATAGGGTGATGTTGGGTGGTGTAGTACAGGGTGTGTGTTGGGTGGTGTAGGATAGGGTGATGTTGGGTGGTGTAGTACAGGGTGTGTGTTGGGTGGTGTAGTACAGGGTGTGTGTTGGGTGGTGCAGGGTAGGGTGATGTTGGGTGGTGTAGTACAGGGTGTGTGTTGGGTGGTGCAGGGTAGGGTGATGTTGGGTGGTGTAGTACAGGGTGTGTGTTGGGTGGTGTAGGATAGGGTGATGTCGGGTGGTGTAGTACAGGGTGTGTGTTGGGTGGTGTAGTACAGGGTGTGTGTTGGGGGTGTAGGATAGGGTGATGTTGGGTGGTGTAGTACAGGGTGTGTGTTGGGTGGTGTACTACAGGGTGATGTTGGGTGGTGTAGTACAGGGTGTGTGTTGGGTGGTGTAGGATAGGGTGATGTCGGGTGGTGTAGTACAGGGTGTGTGTTGGGTGGTGTAGGATAGGGTGATGTCGGGTGGTGTAGTACAGGGTGTGTGTTGGGTGGTGTAGGATAGGGTGATGTCGGGTGGTGTAGTACAGGGTGATGTCGGGTGGTGTAGTAGAGGGTGTGTGTTGGGTGGTGTAGTACAGGGTGTGTGTTGGGTGGTGTAGGATAGGGTGATGTTGGGTGGTGCAGTACAGGGTGTGTGTAGGGTGGTGTAGGATAGGGTGATGTTGGGTGGTGCAGTACAGGGTGTGTGTAGGGTGGTGTAGGATAGGGTGATGTTGGGTGGTGTAGTACAGGGTGTGTGTTGGGTGGTGTAGGATAGGGTGATGTTGGGTGGTGCAGTACAGGGTGTGTGTAGGGTGGTGTAAGATAGGGTGATGTTGGGTGGTGTAGTACAGGGTGTGTGTTGGGTGGTGTAGGATAGGGTGATGTTGGGTGGTGCAGTACAGGGTGTGTGTAGGGTGGTGTAGGGTAGGGTGATGTTGGGTGGTGCAGTACAGGGTGTGTGTAGGGTGGTGTAAGATAGGGTGATGTTGGGTGGTGTAGTACAGGGTGTGTGTTGGGTGGTGTAGGATAGGGTGATGTCGGGTGGCGCAGTACAGGAGTGGTTTGACGTGGTGTACTTTGGAGTGATGTTGTATTGGGTGGTGTTGGGCGGTGCAGTATTGGGTTGTGTATTATAGGGTGGTGTTGTGTATGGTGGTACAGTATAGGGTGTGTGTGTGTGTGTGTGTGTGTGTGTGTGTGTGTGTGTGTGGAAAGAGAAAGGGGATGGAGGAAGAGAGAGAGGGGGGGGCGGACAGACAGACAGACAGTCAGAGACAGACACAAAGAGAAACAGACAAAAACGGAAAGAGGGGGAGGAGACAGGGAGACAGGCAGACAGATAGACAGACAGACATACAGAGAGCGATAGATAGAGACAGAGAGAAACACACAGAAACAAAGAGAGAGACAGAAACAAAAAGAGACAGACAGAGACAGAAAGAAACAGACAGAAACAGAGACAGACAGAAACTCATAGAGAGACAGAGACAGAAACAAAGAGTAACAGAGAGAGAGAGACAGACAGACAGACAGACAGAAACAGACAGAGAGACAGAGAGAGAGATTTACCCAGATCAATCCCCCCACAGCCGTACTCATCACAGTCTTCCCCACAGCCACAGTCATAGTAGCCGTCACAACGGTACGACTGACTGATACACAGCTTGTTGCTGCACTCAAACTCGAACGTCCGACAATCTGCAACAGTGCGACAGCGGGTAGTCCACTTTGTACTGTCATCGTCATCGTTATCGTCTTTGTCGTCGTCGTCCTTGTCGCCATCATCACAACAATAATAACGATGATGATGCCGATGATGCTAATAATGATAATGATGATGCGAAGAAGAGAGAAAAAGAATGATGGTGATAATGATGACATTATCTACTACTACTACTACTACTACTGATAATAATAATGATGATAAATCTGTTTATGAATACTAGCACGGAGAGAAACGTGTAACTGAATATTACACAGAATAACACACTTTGCAACACAAAGCTTGGCTGTGCACTATTTCACAATCATGTTTTTTGAAAGAGAATGATACCTATGCTGCCGTTGCAGACGTTTTCTCTTTCTTTCTTCCTTTCTGTCTTTTTTCGTTTCCTCCTCCTCCTCCTCCTCCTCCTTCTTCTTCTTCTCTGTCTGTCTGTCTGTCTGTCTCTTATTTTTCATGATTATTTCACTGTAATTATACTTCGTGCGAAACAAACAGTAAAGTGGCGCTGTATTCCCCACAAACAAATGATAATATTCTTCTTCTTCTTACTATTTTTATCATTGTTATTATCATTATTATCATTACTTAAACAGCAACAACAACACCAACAACACCAACACCACCACCAATAATAATAATTATAATAATGATATTATCATTGCTATTATTATTATTATTATTATTATTGATGGTGTTGGTATTGTTGTCGTTATCATATCATGAATTATTATTCTTGTTGTTATTATTGTTGATGGTGGTGTTGTGATAATAATTATAATGATAAAGTAAAAGGAGGGGAGGTGCGTTCATACAATATATAATTATAATGACACTCACCTCGTGTTGGGTTGGATATACTGCTGTTTATGGATGACCCTGCACAATTCGAACAGAAAAAACACGTACGTTTCAGCCACATAAATTAGACTCAGTTATGTTGCTGTCGTAAAGCCTGCAACAGTAGCAGCAACAGAAGCAGCAGCAATAGCGTAACAGTAGCAGTAACAGGAACAGCAGCAGTAGTTGCAGCAGCAGCAACAACAGCAGTAGAAGTTGTGGAACCAGCGGCAGATGTAATGTAATGATTGTTCAGTAGTAGGAGCAACAGCAGCAAGAGTGCAAACTGCATAATGCTCTCAGACTGCAGCAGAAGTAGCACGCACACACACACACACACACACACACACACACACACACACACACACTGCCCTTCAAACACACACACACACACACACACACACACACACACACACACACACACTGCCCTTCAAACACACACACACACTACCCTTCAAACACACACACACACACACACACACACACACACCGCCCTTCACACACACACACACACACACACTGCCCTTCAAACACACACACACACACACACACACACACACACACACCACAGACACTGACCAACATATACGGCAGAGTAGTAGGCAGACAACCCATCAGCCTGACTGATGCCGTCGCTGGTGAAAAATACGTACATCCACCGCCCAGATGACGTCACTACTGATGACGTCAGATTACCGCACGTGGACTGAAGAACGGTACCAGTCTCCCCTCCGTCTCTTATCTTTGGGGGTGGGTGGAGGAAAGAAAAAAGAATAGTACCGCCATCATCGTCCTCGTCATCATCATCATCATCGTTATGGGTAATAATGGTCTCACACACACACGCACACAGTTTTATATAATATATATATTATATATATATAGAGAGAGAGACACACACACACACATACATGTGTGTGTGTTTTATCTTCAGTTTTAACGTCTATTCACTATGTTTTTAGACGGAAAGGAGTAAAGAAGTGGATAAAGGAAAGGGAATGCATGTGTATATTAGTGTAAAAAAAAAAAAGTATTCATGTTATGTATCAGAGGAAAAGTATATTATAAGAAAAAGGTCTAAAGAGATTGTGGTGTGCATTGAATGAGGTGTCATGGGAAGGAGAATATGTAAATGCATATCAACAAGTATTAACCTACAACAATGTAAATATAAATAACAACATTAATTATGATACATCAAAGGAGGATACCAACTGGACTGGAGTTTAAAATTTCCGAAAACATTCCAAGCAATGAATAATCATTCAAAAAAATCGCGCGTGTGTGTGTGTATGTGTGTGTGTGTGTGTGCGTGAGAGAGAGAGAGAGAGAGAGAGAGAGAGAGAGAGAGAGAGAGAGAGAGAGATTTAAGCCTACAATAAGATACATTTTCGTTGGTCTACGATAATGTTACAACCAAACAAGCGGGTGCATACACACATCCCACCCACACCCACACAAAACACATCCACCCGCCCCATATTCACCCAACCACACACACACGCACAGACACACACACACACACACACACACACACATGAAGACTGACTTGCACGTAGTCGCTGCAGGCAGAGTTGTACGTTTCTCCCTGAAACGTCACAGTCAGCCGAGTGACGTAGTCTGACGGTGCCTCCAGAATCCAGATGCAGCGGGTGTAGTCGGGATAGTTCCCCGGGTAGCCGGGTGACTGGATGGTACCCGTGGAAGAGGCGTCCATCCCGATGTAACCGCCACATTCTGTCAAAAAAATCAACAACTACAAATTAAAAACTGAAAATAAATAAGTAAATAAATAGTACCTTTAAAAAAATAATAATAAAAAAAAATCTACACACGAGGATGGTACTTGAGTTTCTTCAAAACAGGAGAATGTGGATAGAGGTATTGTTTGTGTGTGAGTGTGAGTGCGTGTTTTTGTTGCTGTTGTTGTTGTTGGTGGTGGTGGTGGTGGTTTGTGTGTGTGTGTGTGTGTGTGTGTGTGTGTGTGTGTGTGTGTGTGCGTGCTTATTTGGTTGTATTTGGTTGTTATCCAAGATAGGCCATGGCCCCATATGAACAGAGCGTGTTAGTAGGGGGTGGTGGGTGGTAACAGCGATGACAGTAGCCTTTTTAGGGGGAGGGGGGGAGTCACTAACTTTAATCCTTTCACAACTACAGATTGGCAAGATACATACATCAGTGGAAATGTTGGCAAACAAATATAAACCAAAATTGCATGTTTGTAAAATGTTTAGACTGACTGAAGATAGGAGTTATGTAAGTATCCATATCATCATCATCGTCATTACCTTTCATGGGCCGGAGAGACGGAGAGAGGGAGAGAAAAAAAAAACAGGGGGAGAGAGAGAAAGATATAGACAGAGACACAGGGATACGGGGACAGCTAAAGACAGAGGCAAGGAAAGATGGAGACAGACAGACAGACATACACGGAGACAGAGAGAGACAGAGATCAAGAGACAGACACAGACAGACGAACAGACAGGGAGACAAAGATATCGATGGAGATCGAGACACACACACACACACACACACACACACACACACACACACACACACACAGAGAAACGACGCATGTGCCACTTACCGTAGCATTTTCCAATCCCCATGGCAACAAGGATCACTGGAATAAAAGTGCAAACTTTTGTCAATTACTGTGTACACCAACTGGTGCGTGCGCGCGCACACACACACACACACACACACACACACACACACACACACACACACACACACACACACACACACACTGGCTAGAATTATAGCAGGAAAGACCGATACTCATGTTTTAAAGGTAAGCTGATTAGACAAGGGAAAATGTATAACTCGCTGCACTTTTCACCTTCCAAGCCAAATCCTGGCAAGCTGGATTTGTTTTTTGCTGTTTGCACTTTGGGTTCTTGCATTTCGTGATAATGCCGAAATAACTGACGCAGACAGAAAAAAAAGACCCTGTGCAGAGGAGATAATTTAAATAGGACGCCAGTCGTGGAGTCGCTTGCTGTCCGTCGTGCATAACCAACAGAAGGTCTAGACCAACAACCTACATGGATTATGATTCAAAGAACACAGCAGAAAGAACAGTTAAGAACAGCAAAGGCGTTTGCAATTCCATTCAGCAAAACAGAACGGTTTAAGTTTTTCGTTTAAACAGCAGCTGAACTGAATCAGCTGAAACAGGAACACCGCCGCACTTAGAGCTGCTATCAAAAAACTCCCCGCCAGCTGCTCAATTCTGCCGTTTTTGCCTCTTTTATTTTATGATTTTAATTGCTTGCATGCGCCTCCCAAGTTCTTTGCGACAATGGCCAAAATTGGCCACTGCAACATGTCTGGTCCTGATCCTGATTTTCATCCTGATCCGATCCTACAGTGCTGCTGAAATTCCCCACACCCTCCTCTCCCTCTATTCACATTCCAACCCTTACTCTCACCACTATCTTTCGGGCGAGTCTTGTTACTGACGCTCAGTGTTGTCTTGGAGCGGGAATGGTGCATATGTTGTTATCGATGTTGTCTTCAAACAGCCATGGTGCATATGTTGTTATCGATGTTGTCTTCAAACAGCCAATCTTCGCCATGAAGACTGCGCATTCTAGGATTTTTTTTTTTTTTTTTCGCTCACGTTTCTGAGAACGTTTCATACTGGTTACTTCCGTTTGAATTAGTTTACTTGTTCAAGTTGATGTTTTAAAGACAATAAATTTGGAAACGTTCTTGTCAGTCGGGAATCTATGAAAGGGAATCAAATCTGAATCTTTTTTAATATAGTAATTATCCTTACACAAAAGACATCACATGATATTTTGATGAAAAAAAAAGTTATTAAATAAACGAGAAAAAAAAGGCCAGATACGTAGGATAGAAGAAAGAATGAATATGTAAGCAAAACAGATAAACACATAGATAAACAGCTATATAAAAAGATGGGTAAATATATACATAAATAGTTAAACAGATATTAAGAAGTAATGGTAATAAAAAGATACATCATACAACTCCCTTTTCTCTCTTCGTCTGTTTTGTCTTTCTACTTGATCCCTTTTTGTGTATCTTGAAAATCAAGCCATTGCGAAACTATGAATGAATGTTAACAGTGATGTTACCTATGATCACATATACATATACATAAGCATATTAACGACATAGCATGGGAAAGACTTGAAAAACATATCAATAGATTATCGCTTAGACATAACAGAAGTTTTGACATATAATGAGTGGTATCAAACCACAAAAACACACATTTACACATTCCGTAGGAAGAAAAAAGCAAATCGAATATAGAAAATGGACACACACTGGGAATGTGTTCATGTTCCTATAACCCATCGCGTGCTATCATGAATGAAACGATGGTTAACCTGCGTAAATGATGTTCCGTGTACGCATACACACAAAGGCAAGGTAAATGAGCATAAGCACGTCTGGGCGTATTTTGAATTGTAAAACCACGCGTTAAAAAAAAACCCCAACAACTAAGCGAATGGGATTCAGACCTCAAACGCCAGGGATGAAAACCGATACCTGACCACTCCCCTACCCCTTACACCCTCTCTGTTTCATAGAAACGTGTGGAAAGTGCCATATATGGAAATCACAGAAAGGGTCTGGTATATTGAAGCCGTTGCGAACTGTTTGCACTGGGAGTTTCGCGCACACGCGACTTTAGTGACAGACGTGTCTCAGGTGCATGTGTACCAGATACGAAAAAAGTATCTATTCATTAATTTTATTTAACACATGTAACCTCTTCATTAAAACAATGTGAAAAAAAAAATAATAAGCTGCATACATCTAAGTTGCAGTCGCAAAAGTGAGGCATCTCGTAAGTAGTCCACGCCATACTGGAGCTAACTCATAGCCTTTTTATTTATTCATTTTTATAGCCAGCACCCCTTCAAGCGCCAAGCTATCGTACAACCCATTTCATCGTCACGCCTTGTCAACAACCAATTTCTTCCCTTCCTTTTCCCCATCATTTCCCCGTCGCGCCTGGCTTCAAAACACCTATCACCAAGAGCATATCTCAACAAGTTGCCCTCATAAAACGAACCAAAAGCAAAGTGCACAAGTATGTGCGTGTATATATGCGTGTAACCGCGCGCACGCGTGCGTGCGGGTGCGTCCGTGAGCGAGAGCATACATCGTTTGTGGACTGTTGTAAAACATGCACCCAGTGTTGCAAAAAGACATACATTATAGATATATGAACACGTGATGCGGAAAGAAAAAGCTATAAGAACACAGAACTATGGAAACACACAACTAGAAGAACTGGGGTTTACTGAAACATCGAACTGTGGAAACAAGAAGCCGTTTGGGACATAGACCTGTAGGGACATAAAGCCGAGGGGAGTCGGAGTTGAAGAAATGTCGAGTTAAGAAACCTCAGACCTGAGCAAAAATATACAGCTGCGAGTACGTATAGTTATGTAAATACAGCTACAGATGAGGCAACATAGACCATAGAGTAGTTGGACTATAGGGAAGAAACAACTGAGATAACATAGAGCAATGTGATTTATAAAATAATAACAATAATAATAATAATAATAATAATAATAAATTCAATTAAAAAGCTGTTCGCATTAAAAACCTGGCGGAACAAAGAGATACGAGGATAAAAAAAAAAGAGAGTTATTCGAATGTGGAAATATATACGAGAGAATACATATCCTGAGGAAACCATGAGCTTAGGAAATACATAGATGTATAGTTAAAGGTCTGACATGAGGAATATGCGCAAAGACTAAGAGCCATTGACACAAGTCAGAGACGAGAGACAGACGCTGAAACTGAGAGCCATTTACGTTGGTCTGATACGAAAGACAGACGTTAAGACTGAGAGACATTCACACAAGTCTGATAAGAGAGATGGGTGCTGAGACTAAGAGCCATTTACATATGTCTGATAACAAAGACAGGCGCTAAATCAAAAAGCAATTTACATAAGTCTGATAAGAGAGAGAGAGGCGCTAAGACTAAGAGCCATTTACACAGGTCTGAGATGAGAGACAGACGCTAAGACTAAGAGCCATTTACACAGGTCTGAGATGAGAGACAGACGCTAAGACTAAGAGCCATTTACACAGGTC
>NC_134898.1:50442432-50517432 GCF_041734735.1 Babylonia areolata
AACCGTTAAGAATCAGTGGAAAGAAGACTATGCTAGGAGAGAAAGGATTATGTTAAGCTACAAAGAACAAAGAAACGAACGTATGAAGGAGACAAATTAGAAAAATTTAGAAATTGCGTCCATGACCCTAAGCTGTTCTGGTCAATAATAAAATCAGTTAACCGGAAAGCAGTGACATTAGCTCCGAACAGTGGCATAACCACTTTTCTAACGTCTTTGATACAGCTGATAATAGTTCTGACCAGGAAGAAGTAATGACGGAAGAAATGGTAAATGTAGAGGAAGAACCTCTATTCAATGACCCAATTTCAGAACAGGAAATCATTACAAAAACACCTGAAATCGGGCAGAAGTGCCGGCCCAGATTATGTTACCAGCGAAATGCTAAAAAAAAAAAAAATGCAAACAATAATGTTATGCAAATCCTAGTTACCCTATTCAACAAATTATTTGAAAGTGAAACATTTCCGTTGGACTGGGCAAAAACCATCATTGTGCCTATACATAAAAAGGGAGACAAAAATAACCCGGACAATTACAGGGGAGTAGCCTTGACGAGTGCAATTAGTAAAGTGTATACACACATTTTAAAACGCAGATTAAGAAAATGGGCAAAAATAGAAGAAAAAATATATAGAGGAACAGGCGGGCTTTAGAACAGGTTATAGCACTGTTGACCATATATTCACTTTATACGCTCCAGTCCAAAATCATCTTTTACGCAAAACTAAGCTATACGTAGCATTCGTAGACTTCAAAAAAGCATTTGATTCTGTGAACAGAAACATTCTGTGGAGTACACTGAGAAAAAGCGGGGTACATGGAATGTTTTACATGGCCGTTAAAAGCATATACGATTCTGTACTTGTATGTGTTCATGACAAAGGTATTTGTTCCGACTTTTTTTTCAGTGTCCACAAGGGGTTAAACAAGGCTGTATGCTAAGCCCGCAGCTGTTTTCCTTTTTCTTCAATGGATTGGCAGTAGAGTTATCAAAGAAGGGTAGACATGGAATACAAATGATACCTGGGGCAACAGAATTGTTCTTAATGCTGCTTGCTGATGATGTTGTTCTCTTGTCTGACACACCCATTAGGTTACAAAATCAATTAAATGCCCTTAAGCAAGAAACAGGCAGACTACAATTAACAGTAAATCTCGATAAGATCAATACTATAGTTTTCCGCAATGGAGGTCATCTTTCAACTCATGAAAAATGGTGCTATGGACATAGAGAAATAAAAGATATCAGTTCATATAAATATTTAGGAATGTTATTCACACCTAAATTGAGTTTGACGTCTGCGTGGGATGAAGCAAATAGAAAAGGGAAAAAAGGTGTAATCCAAATTATAAAATCACTCAGGCGACTATACGGTCGACTGATGCGCACAGCTTTTCTGGAAACTTTTCGACACACAAATTAAGCCAGTCTTGAACTATGGAGCGGAAATATGAGGACTCATGACAAATAATCAAATGGAAAGAGTACATACTTTTGCAATGAAGCGCTTTCTTGGTGTCCCATTACATTCATCAAACACTATAATGTATGGCGAAACTGGCAGGTACCCATTGCATCATCTCATTATCATCATCTATCCCTTGACCCGTGGGTGGGTCGTTGGGGCACCATGGATGACTGCCTGGTCAGCTCGCGCCACCTGCCTCGGTCCTCAGCGGCCCTTTGAGTTGTGGCAAATGGCAGGCCCGTCCACTCTTTGATGTTGTCCTCCCACCGCTTTCTCTGTCTGCCAAGCAAGGTACCACACGAATGAGATCCGACCTCGAGAAACTGAAAGACCCAGAGGTTGCAGAATCTTTCAAAGCCATGATTGGAGGAAAATTCGCCGCACTGACCATCTTGCAGGACGACGAGGTGAACATCGACAGAGAAACAACTGTATTTAACACTGCAGTGACTGAGACTGCCAAAGAAGTTCTGGGCACAAAACGACCAGTGAAGAAGCCCTGGGTCACCCCTGACATCCTCGACCTATGCGATAAACGAAGAGCACTGAAGAACAAGAAAGGCACCCCTGAAGGAACAAACAAATACAGGACCGCCAACAACAAGGTCAAATCCAGCATGAGAAAAGCAAAAGAAAACTGGATAGAACAACAGTGCTCAGAGATTGAAGACAACCTACAAAAGAACAACTCAAAAAGAGCGTACGCAACTGTCAAAAACTTGACAACAACCAAGCAAGGACGAGTCAGCACCATCCAGGACAAATCAGGGAAATGCCTCATTGAAGAAAAAGACATCCTACAGCGCTGGACTGAATATTGCTCCGAGTTGTACAACCATGACACCAAAGGTGACACTTCAGTTCTGAACTGTCCCCCATCAACCAACAACGACAGCCAGCCAATTCTTCGGGAAGAAGTAGAGGCAGCAGTGAAGACACTGAAAGCAGGGAAGTCAGCTGGCGTCGACAACATTCCCGCCGAACTGATTCAAGCTGGAGGCGAAGCGGTGATTGATGCCCTCACCACCATCTGTAATAAGATCCTGCAGACGGGAGAGTGGCCAACCACCTGGACACAATCATTGGTCATCACAATCCCCAAGAAGGGCAATCTACAACAGTGCAAAAACTACCGCACTATCAGCCTAATCAGCCACCCCAGCAAGGTCATGCTAAAGGTCCTTCTCAACCGACTGAAGCCGCAAGCAGAAATGATCATCGCCGAAGAGCAGGCCGGCTTCAGAGCAGGGAGAAGCACAACAGAACAAATCTTCAACCTGCGCTTGCTGTGCAAGAAATATCTCCAGCACCAAAGAGACCTCTACCACGTCTTCATTGACTTCAAGAAGGCGTTCGACAAGGTATGGCACGCTGCCTTATGGGCCACCATGCACAAATTCAACATCAGTGAAGACATCATCCAAGCCATACAGAACCTATACGAAAGAGCAACCAGTGCAGTCCTCTTCAATGGTAGCACGGGTAACTGGTTTAGAACCAGGGTCGGAGTCAGACAGGGATGTCTACTCTCTCCCACCCATTGCATATTAAATCAATTGTAAAATGCGTGAAATATTGGCTCAAACATGCTAGACTGCCAACATCACGATTATGTAGGCAAGCATACGAGATGCTGCTGCTGCAAGAGGAGGAGGGCAAACAGAACTGGGAATTCCACATCAAGGAAACACTAACGGAACATGGATTCGGTCTGGTCTGGATGTGCCAAAGAGTAGGGCACAAGAGCGGATTTGTATCTGAATTTAAAGATAGATTTATAGCATTTTACAAACAAAACTGGCACAGAGAAATAGAGAGCAATGATAGGTATTGATAGTTCTATTCACTTAAATCAATTTTTCAAACAGAGAAATAATATATCAAGATCGTAACAAACAAGTGGCATAGAATCTGTTTTCCGAGGCTCAGATTGAGAGCACTTGGACTGAATGCCTACAGAAGATGGTTCGATTCAGACGTAACAACATCCCCTTGCCCAATGCGTGTCGAAAGCCCAGAAGATGAAAACCATTTCATATTTAACTGCAAAAGATTCGAAGAATTGCGAAAAAAAAATGTACCCTTTTCAATACAGCTCCAGTGAAGAGAAAAGATTTGTTCGGCATACTGATGACAGAAAATGAAGATATGATACTCTCACTGGCAATATATGTATCCGAGGAGGTAAATATTCGTAAAACGTCTACTATCGGTCAAAATACTCATTACTCAATTAAAAACTCAGTATGGGTTCTATGAGGGGGAAAAAAGCATAGACAAAAAGGAAGGGTCGCAGTTGGATGGTCAATTTCGACAATTATATTTTTATGACGTACTCGTATTGATATGACGTGTTTCTGTGTTACATGCTCAAATAATCATTATATGTTTCATATGTACTTTGTTCTGTGTTCATATTGATATGATGTGAGTCGATGTCACATGCTTAGATAATTATCATACGGATTAGCCTATATGTACTTTGTTTCCTGTGTACTGTTCAAACCTTGGAGACGAACGACTGAGGTGAAAAAAGGCACAGTATCCGCCTGCCACGTGGACTTTATAAGCAAATAATTAATGACAAAGTACCAAAGTGCCTGAGAGCGGCCGAGAGACGCGAGGACTGGAGAAAGCTGGTTGACAAAGCTTCAAAGGCGCCCCAAAGGATTCGGAATCTGAGGGATCGGTGACGGTGACCAAAGTGCCGCTTATCCCTTAGTTTAGAGAAAAGAAAAGAAAGTCACTCGTTCAGTGCAACCAAGAACGATAACAAACAAACGAAAAGAACATGGCCTGACATCCGGGCTCTCCCTTGCGCGGAAATTACACCGGAAGCCCTTTTCCTTCTGCACACGAGAGCGACCAGCAGGTGTTTTGGCCCAGTTCTTGCTGGAGACTGCAGAGACGTCAGACAAATGAACCCTCCCTCCTCCCTTACCCTCACCCCACAATCCTCACCCACCCGTTCTATTTCAACCATTAGTGCAAGTGTACAGAGGTTATGTTTCTACTCATTTAGCGAAACCTATGTATTCTTAGATTGATTTTGTCAAGATTTTGATAAAGCATATCCGAAATAAACACCCACAGGTACCGTTACAAAAATGTATACAGTTCTGATCTGTTGTGTCGATTATGAAAAGAATCGATTGAAGATGGAGTAAGTTTCCTTTTGAAATGTCCCGTTTTGTGTGGTCTTCGTGAAAAAAAAAGTTATTCCAAAGAAAGTTTACGCATGCATATTTGAATTTAATTGATTTTGCTGGTGGTAGATAATGGGGTTATACTGATCTGACATTACATATGTATAAACCCTTTCACTTACAAGATATAGTTCTGGTGGCGTTATGAACATTAATGTTGTTATCGCCCCTTGATCATATAAGTCTGTGGCCTTTATGAATATTTCCTTTATCATCTGAATGTGCACCTCTCTACCCGAACCTCCACTGTACGATTTTCACTTTCAGTTTCAAGGAAGTGTGAGAGCGTGCAGACTAATCCACATACGCTTGACCACATCTGCTGTAAACACTTTTTTTTTTTTAAAGGGGCGGGGGGACGGAGGGGGGGCGAGGTGGGTAGGGGTTGTTGTTGTCTTCAGTTTAACGTCTTTCCACTTGAAGTGATATTATACGGGGGAAAAAAAACGAGGGGGTAGGGGTTGTGGAAGGGGGGGCGGGAAAAGTGTGTGTATGTATGGAGGGTGAATAGGGAGAGACAACGCTAGGGAAAAATGGAAACATTATGAACGCCAACATCAAACAACTATAACAACTGTAACAAATGTCCTATAGGGCCACGCAGCAAACCTTCTGCAATAACAAATAACATATTGGAATTGTTAAAAACACATTCAAAAGAACTTTTGGTGAAGTCTGTCAAAAAACATTTTAGATTCTGTCATACGTAGTTGCTAGAAATATGTTCTCCACATATGCATCTGATATCTTTGCTGAACTTAGTTATAAAAGCGTTCGGTTGTATCCTGTTTGATAATGTATGAATCTGCCTTAATCGTATTGAATTACTGTATGTATTTGACTGATTGATAGTTTCCGGTTGTTGAACATTAATTACACTATGGTTCAAAGCTTTGCCGTTTTCCTGGTATGATTCCCTGACTTCGTTCCACGATGGGTTTTTTTTCTAGTAGGGGGGAGGCGAGTGGGCAGTAGATGCCTGACCTTTGCATATATCCAACACGCTGACCAGACCTTGACAGCCTCTCACAGGTTTGTGTCAAACATTTACATACAATGAAATGAAAATAATGATAAAACAAAGAAAACAAATGTATTACTACATGATAGTATACTAAAGTGAAAGATACGTAGACGGTAAATGAAATAACACACACACACACACACACACACACACACGCGCGCGCGCGCGCGCGCACACACACACACACATATATACATATATATGCACACACATACGCGCACGTGCCAGTGCACACACACACACACACACACACACACACACACATATATATATATATATATATATATATATATATATGCACACACATACGCGCACGTGCCAGTGCACACACACACACACACACACACACACACACACACACACACACACACACACAACGTGCAAACAACAATGAGCAGTCTCACAGACGACAAGGTCCACTGTACACCTCAACCGACGAAAATCCCACTAAAAAAAACAAAACACAAACAAACAAAACAAACAAACACACACACACACACACACACACACACACACACACACACACACGCCAACAACAAACAAACTTTTAAAGACGTCTC
This sequence comes from Babylonia areolata, assembly GCF_041734735.1. Taxonomy (NCBI): domain Eukaryota; kingdom Metazoa; phylum Mollusca; class Gastropoda; order Neogastropoda; family Buccinidae; genus Babylonia; species Babylonia areolata. The sequence goes on from NC_134898.1 coordinate 50,448,695, forward strand.
TGCGTCATATTCCCCGTCTTCCGCCCACCCCCCTCCTCCGCACTAACCCCCCGCCTGTACACTACCCTGCGACTGAACCAGTCAACCAATGACGTCTGCGATACATTCAAGGGAAGTGGTATTACAACGGTGCATGCCTGTAGAGAACTCACTCCCCACACGTTGAGAATGGCTACCACGTACTATATCATGAAGCACAGGACACACACACACACACACACACACAGAGGGAGAGAGAGAGAGAGAAATAAGGAGAAATGTAGAAAAATATGAATAACAATGACATGAATAGATAAACATATATGCAGATAAATGTATATAAAACACATACACACGCTCACGCGCGCGCAATACTGACATACATAGAGATCACAGTTGTATTACTGACCTGTGTGAAAGACAGAGAGAGGGCTGGGAAAGCGAGTGGCCTACAATGTTTGGTGCATATCTGTTATGCATATGTCTGTGTATGTGTGAATGTGTGTCTGCATGTTTTACATTTATTTGCTTATTTTAGCATCATTATTGCCTTTTTTTATTTCTTTATTTCTTTATATATATTTTTTTTAAGCTTATAGTTGACTTCATCACGTTTTTGCGCCTCTTTCATATTATTATTTGTCGCAGTAGTTATTTTTTATGTATTTATCCATTATTTATTACTTTTTTCTCAAGACCTGACTAAGCGCGTTGGGTTACGCTGCTGATCAGGCATCTGCTTGGCAGATGTGGTGTAGCGTATATTGATTTTTTTCGAACGCAGTGACGCCTCCTTGAACTACTGAAACTGGAAAACCTTCAATGTCGCCGGACATTTGGTGAGCAGTGGTGACTACAGTTGACTATTACTAACCAGTACAAGTGAAAGGGTGAGTGATTGATTGAGTTTGACTTTGTGCAGGACGTGTGACTGCGTTGGGACAAATGGATAACGACAATTGGCCGGAGCACATGTGTTGCATGGTTGAAACGTAACGCGTTTTAATGAGGCCTTGAGTTGATGTATATATATTTGTTTAGGTATGCCTGTTGGCAGGTTTTAGAGTGGTAGAATAGGTTTAGAGATTATGCACATACATAGTGACCCACACTCGTAGCGTCATAACAAATCCATCTTCTTATAGAGCTGCTTATACCCACCCCCCCCATCTTTCCCGTAAAGTAACTTCTCCAACAAGCTCAACACAAACAATACAAAAATGAAGACAGACAACACATTTTCCTCCAAGGAGTAAAACTACTGCCTGTGATCCCCGCAGAAATCACCCTAAGTCCCAGCTAAATGTTGCCAACACTTCCACCTAACCCAACTATCAACACCATAATGTCAACTTCCAAATTTTTTGCATGTTTCATTATTTCATCCCTTTTGATTTCCAGGCCACTACTGATTTTCCATCACTATGTAACCCTATATCCATTTGATGCAATGTTTTTGCATATATCAATGTGCTATAAATACAACGTTTGTTGTTACATCGTTGGAAACAACAACACAAAATGGATAACTTTCCTTGCAAATTACTGCCCTTTGCGGGGATCACCGGCAGCAATTCTACTCCGTTCTTTGAAGGAAAATATGTTGTCTGCCTTCCATTTTTGATTGTGTTAAGCTGTAAGCTGTTGGTTAGATTACGTCAGGTGAAGGGTTAGTGTAGAAGGTGAACAGGGATTAAAGGTCAGTGTTGAACAGGCGTTGGGGGATGGGGGGGAGGGGGCCGGGGGGGGGGGGGGTAGCGTACAGGGAGGGATGTGATAGTGGGGATGAGATCAGGACTGGGAAGGGGTAGGAAAGGGGGGTATGACTGGATGGGTAGGGGGAGGATTAGGTAAGAGCTAGGGGGTGGGGGTGGGGGTGGGATTAGGGTGAGATGGGGGAGATGGCAGGGGGGCAGTGTCACACAGGGGAGGGGGGGGGGGTAGGAAATGGAGGTTTAGGGTGGAATGGGTAGATTGCGAGGGGTGAAAGTCGATACGACTCAACATGCAATGGGACGTTTCTGAATGGACTTTTTTTTTCCCTAAGAAGAATGGGAAAGGAAAACAAAAGAAAAAGGGTTGGTGATTGCTGTTGGTCACCGAAAAAAAGGAAAGAAGAAACAAGGAAAAGAAGAAGGAAATGTAGTACTAATTTAAGGGGAGTGTGCTGCAGGATTGGAGGAATCATGCTGCTACGGGGTTGGGGTCACTGCATAATGTGCTTAATCTGCACGCTTACATAGTGTGTGTGTGTGTGTGTGTGTGTGTGTGTGTGTAGCAGGACTGGGTGTAAGGCATTGTGTGAAGGGGATGGAGGGAATGTAAAGGAGAGGGTGAGGGTTGGAGGGGGTGGGGGGACAAGGGGGTGTTGACTGAGACTTCGGAAAAATGTACGGACGAGCGATGTCTGAAAACAGCTGATGCAGAAGTCAGAAGTGGTCCTCCTCGCACGCGCGCGCGCGCGCGCACACACACACACACACACACACACACACACACACACACGAAATATGGCATGCGGAAGACACACGTATATGTACACACGCTCACTTGCGCACGCACGCTCTCACACGCACTCACATGCACACATGATACACACACACACACACACACACACACACACACACACACTCACTCACTCACTCACACACACACACACACACACACACACACACACACACACACACACACACACACACACACACACACACACCCTACATCATCATCATCATCATCAATAAACCCAGTCCATCACCAACAGTCCTAAGGAAACAAAAATTAAATAACACTCCACCATCAATTTCACCCCCACCTCCACACCCCCAAGCCCACCCACCCCGCAGGTAAAAACTATACTGAATGTAGCAACAACAAAACGGCATGAACAAAAAAAAGAAAAACTACCAGTCAGCTACATACAGCCTGTACACTGACAGTGACAGAAAATAGTGGATCCCATCCTCATCCACAATACGTCCACGGCAACTACCCTCTCAGTCCTAGTGAGCAATACAAAGACAATGCATAGAGCGGTTTGGAAAAGCAGTCACAGAATGAATCTGTGTCAGTGAGTGGTGGTGGTCGGTACAGGGTGGGTGGGGTAGGGGTAGTGGGGTGGGTGGGGGGAGGGGGCTTCAGGTCTTTGACTACTCGAGGGGCTGAGTTCAGACCATGCATGGTAATGCCTTCGATCGGTGCGTTGGTAATTAAATGGCTGGCAAGTCTGTCTGTCCGTCTGTCTGTCCGTCCGTACGTCCGCTTGTTGTTGATGGATTTAATTCTTTAATGATTGAGAGGCCTGGCCGAATGCGTTTGATTAAAATGTATATACGGGACATTAGCGTGCAATTGCTGGCTCTCTCTCTCTCTCTCTCTCTCTCTCTCACTCACACACACACACACACACACACACACACACACACACACACACACACACACACACACACGGAAACATTGTGCGCACGCAAATCCTCGGATCCAATTTCATTAAAACCCCATCAACGGTCACGAAATTCTCTCTCTCTCTCTCTCTCTCTGTGTGTGTGTGTGTGTGTGTGTGTGTGTGTGTGTGTGTGTGTGTGTGTGTGTGTGTGTGTGAAAGTCGATATAACTCAACATGCAATGGAACGTTTCTGAACGGACTTTTTTTTCCTGAGAAGAATGGGAAAGGAAAAGAAAAGAAATTGGGATTGGGATTGCTGTTGATCACAAAAAAAGGAAAGAAGAAACAAGAAGAAAAGAAGGATGTCCTGGTTCCTAGTGTACTAAATAAATCACAAGTTGACTGGATGGGCCACGCGTGCGCGAAAAACGGCGCTGGCTGAAAGTTGTGTCTTTTGTCTTTCTTCGATTAAAAAGAGAGCACGCGATGCAGGCTAGAAATACTATGTCCTCAGTTTCAGTTTTTGGGTCACAGTTTCATGGTCAGCGTCAGGGCGTGAGGATAGATCCATATCTGTACCCAGTACTGTCCTCAGTTCGGATACATTGTCCTCAGATAGGATATAGGTATAGTCTACTGTCCACGTTCGATGTTCAGGTCTTTTTGTCTCATTTCGATTTCAGTTCCCGCCGCTCATGTCGAGGTTACACTTTATCTACGTGTCCAAATTGTCAGTTTGTTTAGGAGGAAGGTGGCACAATGGTTAAGACGATCACCTGCTGATACAGAGTCCGTGAGAGTCTGGGTTCGAATCCCGCTCTCGCCCTTTCTCCAAAGTTTGACCGGAAAATCGAACCGAGCGTCAAGTCATTCGGATGAGACGATAAACCGAGGTCCCGTGTGCAGCACACACTTGGCGCACTGAAACGGAACCAATGGCAACAAGAGTGTTGTCCTCTGGCAAAATTCTGTGGAAGAAATCCCCTCTGATATGTACACAAATACATATGCATGCAATCAAGGCCTGACTAAGCGCTTTGGGATATGCTGCTGGTCAGGCATCTGCCTAGCAAATGTAGTGTATGGATTTGCCCGAAAGCAGTGACGCCTCCTTAATAAGCTGAAACTGAAACTGAAATCTACCATAGCATGTCCTGTGTCATCATCAAGTGAGCCCTTCATGCTTGCATGCTTGTGGTGCGGGGACCAGCTCTTCATTTTTTGTCTTGGGGGTGATATCAAGAGTAACAATTAGTCTCCTGTGACTTATCTTACCTTCTTACTGACCTCCACAGGCCGTGTCTGACGTTTAAGACATTTTTGTTGTTGTTGATAGAATATGTTGTGTTATTTTCTTTCAGTTCGGTGCTCATATCGGTATCTGAGAGACATATTCTTTATTAATTGATAATAAAGAGGTCCCTACCGAATCATTGGGATTTATTATATTTGCTTGAATGAGAATGCTTCCATTCTTGTTGACAGAGCGGTAAGTTTGATGACACCTACACACTACGAAACAGCTGTCGTTTGTTATGTAAGCTAATCTCTCCCAAGAGAGGAACAAAAAGTAATGGTTGACATGAGCATCTACTGAAGCCTCCTTGAGAAACAGAAACTGAAACTCTATGATAGGGATTAGTGGCAGGTTACGGACCAAAAGCCGGAGTCCATTACTTACATGCGGCAGTCTCGAATTTATGAAATTTCTTCTGCCATTGTTGCTGTGTGTACATATCAAAGCAACAGTAGACAGGCTATATGCAGAAATGAGTTTCACGTCAGCTGCATGACCTGTCCAGGGTCTTGGTTCTGTATAGGTTGCGTTGATGGACGGGTGAGTCCTGCAGATGGTCAGACTTGGAGCTTCCGTTTAGGGAGGAGGGGTGAGGTGTGTGTGTGTGTGTGTGTGTGTGTGTATGTTGGGGGGGGGGGAGGGTTGTTGTATCTCTATTTCTCATTTAATTTTAACTGCAGGCTCGTGGCGGAAGACGCTGTGGGCAGAATGGGTCAGGCGTTGTACTTCTGATCCGGTGGTCACTGTTGACTGGGGTTCGAGACCCCCGACGACGCACACAAAGTGTGTGTGTGTGAGAGAGAAAGAGAGAGAGAGAGAGAGAGAGAGAGAGAGAGAGAGAGAGAGAGAGGGACAGACAGATAGACAGAGACAGAGATAGACAGAGACAGCGACAGAGAAAGAGGGTCTCCCAAAAGAATGAATGTGTGTCAGTGCAAATGTGGCATGTCAGCTCTGAAAGTGATGCCACTACTGACAGGGAACAAAATGTAAGTGGCAGTTTTTCTCCCCTTAATCTTCTCCTCACGATCCGTGTCAGTCTCCGTGTATTTGCAAAGCATGCCTGCAATCAGGCTCACTTAGTTAATTAAATGTGAGCGACAGTTATCAAGACAGAAAGTCGCCATGCTCAAGTGCATCTACTATATATAATCTTCTTTCTCTCCAACTCTGTGAAGAAATATTGGGGCGCTTCACACACACACACACACACACACACACTCACTCACTCACACACACACACACACACAACAACAACAACAACAACAAAAACTGCACCATATTCATCCTCGTCTGTCTGTTGTGTGTCATCAGATATGGTTTTTCTGCAGTATCAATTGTCAGTCCATCATTTAAAAAAAATTTTTTTTTTTTTTGGAGGGGTGGAAGGGGGGTGGGGGGTGGGGCAGGGGCGGGGGTGTCTTCTCCTCCGCCTCCTTCCTAGAACAGTTTCTTCGAGAAGTGTCTCAGCATGGCCGTGATACACTTTGACATTGCTGTCACTATCACTGGCCGCGAAGCCTGCTTTGGTCGTGGTTGCGCTGCACTGCTGAACGCATCACCAGCATTCTTCATTTCTGGCGGTCTGGGATATGGCCTGAGTTTAGGCAAAGCTCCTCGAGGCTGTCCACTCAGTGATGTTGTCTGCCCACTTCTTTCGCCGTCTGCCTCGTCTCCCTTTTCCCTACACTTGTTACATGATCAGAATTATAATCTCATTTTCCTTCTTTTTTTTCACTGTGGTCAGTTGGTCTTCACACTGACCAACGCGCTGTCTGATGGTTTTTCTGACTTGTTTCATGTGGTCTCTGAAGATGCCAGAGTCCCCTAGGCATCTCCCCCCCACTGTTTAGACCTTTCTCTAAAGCTCTGCTGTAAGAGTCCGTGACTCGCGTGCAAAACAATAAAACAGAGAACCAGTGCATTTAGCAGCTTAGCTTTGTACGGGATTGGTGTTGGTGTCTCTCCATACGGGCTTCAGTCTTGCTGGTGCTGTTGCAGTCTGCGAAGCTCTTCCCATTATTTCGGTCTTGGATCCGTCTTCACTGATACTGGCACCGAGGTACTTTCAACTGCTTCACTGTTTGCAGCTGTTCAGAGTTTCATTTTCTCGGTGCTGATCTCCATTCCGTACTTGGTTGATGTTTTGTCCAAGCGGTTCATCAGTTCTTCCTCACTGCCTGCCAGCCCATCAATATCATCAACAAATCGAATATTCGCGATGGCACGTATTCCAGGGCATCAGTCATTATACATTCCAGGAAGACGTTGAAGAACACAGGAAACAGAAGACAGCCTTGACTGACCCCAACTGACGTGTTGAACCAGTCATCGACAGTTCCTTGAACGAGGACTGCACTGTTGGCTTTTGCGTGCAGCTGTTTGATGGTGTTGATCAGGTTTAGGCCCATGTTGTATTTCTTCATGGTTGGCTACTGGCATCATGCGACACCCGATAAGATGCTATTTTAAAATCAATGAAGATATGGCAGGTGTTTTGTTGGTGTTGGCTATATTTTTTCACACAGCACACGAGGGTTGAAACTCTGTTCTGTGCTGCTTCTCCAACTGCGGAATCCACCTTGTTCTTCTGCAGTGACTTCTGCCTGAGGTCTGAGTCTAGTCAGGATTAACTAGTTTGAGCATCACTTTGCCTGCATGGCGGATGAGACTGATGGTTTGGTGATTCTAGTTAGTTGAAAGATGCCTTTTTGGGGGGTAGGATGATAATTGGAGACTTTGTCCATGTTGTTGGCCAGTTTGCCAGATTTTGTTGTAGATTCTGGTAATGACTTTGTCCATGTTGCTGGCCAGTTTGCCAGATTTTGTTGTAGATTCTGGTAATGACTTTGTCCATGTTGTAGGTCAGTTTGCCAGATTTTGTTGTAGATTCTGGTAATGACTTTGTCCATGTTGCTGGCAAGTTTGCCAGATTTTGTTGTAGATTCTGGTAATGACTTTGTCCATGTTGCTGGCCAGTTTGCCAGATTTTGCTGTAGATTCTGGTAATGACATCTGTCACTGCCTTTCCTCCTTGTTTTATCAGTTCAGCTGATTAAAGTGCTTGCACACTCTCAACACAACCAACACACACACATGAACACACACACTCTCTGAGATGAAAATTCGCTGAAGAGCCAGCGTAGGTCACTTTATTTCCATGGTGGAAAAAAATGTTGAAAAATGATATGCTCATATTCAAAATGCTTTAATGCACAATGATAGTTCCAAAGATACTGACTGTCAAAGCCTTTTCCAGATAAAACCTGTCTTACAAAACAATAATAATGCCACCAAGAAGTGTGAAAAGAATGGCCAAGACGCTATTAACGTGTCTTCATTTTTACGTATGATATACTTAACATATGATAAAACACCCTAAATTATGCCTGCAAAATTTCAATATCTTCTTTTATTCATTTATCTGTTATCATTATTATTTTACTTTTTCAACCATCGTGATTTCTCGAATGATGGACAACCATTCATCTCGACTAGTCTGAAGTTAAAGTTAACAAAATTTAAAAAACAAACAAACAAACAAACAAACAAACAAAAACAACAAAAAAACCCAGCAATTGACAAGGCTCACTGTGTTTCAGACGACACTAGTGGGTTTTGCTGGTCTGGTGAGATGGAAGAAAAGCATCATTTCCTTCAACACCACCTAGGTTTATTTCTTAAACAAGATAAAATCTAATTCCCATTACTTAACCAACCAAACCAAAAAAACAAACAAACAAACAAAAATAAAAAAAAATTGCCTGAACCCACTGTAACCAATATCTGCAGTTCCAAAGAAACACTGGATAAAATCAGCAGATGAGAAAGCCTCCTATTTCAAAACCATTGTGTTTACAGAACAATACCCCAGGTTCCAGTATAATAAGATTTTCAAGATAATCATTCAAATAAAAAAGTAGAGTCATCATCATCACCACCATCACCATCATCATCATTATCATCATATCTTCTGATTAAACACAAACACTTCTCAATAATGTAGTCACTAATCAATCAATCATTGCTCTACATAATCAGCCAGTATTGTTCTTTAAACAATGAAAACACCGCACTTATGTCATATATTAAGATTAACGCTTGTATATTTAGTTTTTAAGACAGGTTTTGAATATGATGTTATGACAAAATGACAGTTTCAGTATTATTCTTCAGTCAAACAGACCCTTGTGAAATAAGTATGACAAATGATGCCAGGAAACAGTAAAATAAAATAAACGATTTGTGAGCAAACACTGTAAATGTGGCATCCGCCATATTTTGTAAGGCAAATGTGCAATGAGCTTGAAGGCAATACAGTCATTAATACACATGATGTTTTCCAATTATCAAACAGTTTCGGAACAAATTTTCATCAATTTCGTCGTTTATATTACTCAAACTGATTTTGTTTCAATTTTCAAATTTAAAAAAAATCATGTTCCTTTATGATTCATAAATAAATTTGCTTATGCCATTTTCTGATCAATGACAGAACAATATACATACCAGTACACCAACCAATTATGTCTCCATTTATTTCAAACAAGGGAAACCTTTCAATTTAAAAAGAAAAGAAAAAGAAAAGAAAGAAAAAACAACAAAAATCAAGCAGTAAAATGCACATGAAGTAGCCAAACATATTACATACATTTTGCACACACACTCTCTTGTAATGCTTTATGTTAATTTGTTTTAATTCAGCACTAACAAAACTTGGTTTCAAAACAGCCAAAAGAGAATAGCAACAAAAACAGGAGGGAAGCAAATGACATCAGGAATTTACTCTGAACAACAAAAATCATAACACTTACCGAAAACGCATTACAAAAGATGGAAATCATACAAGTATACATGTTCATAAATATATAAATTAAAACAGTACAAATTAACAAAAAATTCAATTTTACAAAAGAACATTTATTACACTACCAGTCTACAAAAATTCATTTTACAAAACAACAAAACAAACACACACAAAAAAACGTTTGTTACACAACCAATACACCAACCGGACAGAAAGGAAAATGGAACATCTTCATGGCAAGATCGAGTTAAATAAATAAGACTGTCAAGAAGGAGTTGTGGAAAGGATGCTGTTCGATGCCAAGTCTTGTTATTTTGTTCAGTACCATGTTCTTGTTCACTGTACACCAGCTCCTGATCAGGACCTTTCCATCAGAACATGAAACACACTATAAACTGCAAAGTATGTGAAACAGACTATAAATTGCAAAGTAAGTGAAACAGGCTATAAATTGCAAACTGCGTGGAACATACTTTTAATTGCCAGTCAGGATCAAGGTTCAGTTACAAATAATATAATAATAATTATCATCATCATAAATCAAATGAAAAAATTTGAAAACCAAAATTGCAAAAAAGACTGTCAAGAGACAACAGCTTGTTTTCTTAACATTTTTTTTTCTATTAAAAAATCACAACCAGGATTATTTTCAATTTCAGAAACAGACTTTAAATTGTAAATATATCAAGCTCTTGGGTTCAGTTTGAAATAGGCCAAACAATAACCATAGAAGGGACTGTTGAAAGCCCAAAAATGATTTCTACAATTCTACTGTTTTCATTCACAACCATTTGATAAACTGTATCACTTTCTTGTCAGGGTATATAAAATTGTTTGCAAGAATGCAATGCACATGTCTTTTCTGCAGAACTTGACAACCGAGAGCAATTTTTTTTTTGCTGCCATGGGTTCTTTTACATGTGTTAGGTGTTTGCCTTAAATACATCACCTTGAAACCCAATGACTCATGGACTTTTTATTTTCAATAAATTAATTTCACCCGTACATAACTTATCTGTCTGTTTATTTTTCTTTCCTTCCTTCTAACCCCATGTCTGTGTGTCCACACAGCTCATCTGGGTATGTGTGTGCTAACATACTGAGGTTTCCAATTAAAGTGTAAGAAGTTTCTTTCTTTTTTCATCATCATGTTGGTTTTTTTTATGTTTTTTGTTTGTTTGTTTGTTTTTTGTGAGTGAAGTAATCCAAGTCATAACTCTGTAAGCAATACACAGAGGACAACGCCAATGATATATTTTTCCGACAGTCTTGAGCTGCAATTGCAAGTACCCACATGTTGCCAAGCTTGATAACTGATCACAAATCTACAAAGCGTACTGATGACAAAAAAAAAACAACAACAAAAAACAACCCACCAACGAAAAACAAACAAAAAACCAATCAAATTAACAGAACAGATTTTTACTACACGCTTTGAGCAGGGAAGCAGCAATACATGCCCACCTGCTACAAATCTGTAACTCTGAGATGACACCAACAGTAGATTTACCACTGTTTCAGCCCATGGTTTCCAACAAGTTTTGTGCAATTTACTGTTGATGATTGATGTTGATGGGGAATAAATTACTTTTAATCGATGCTAAGAAACTGGTGTCAACATGCACATCCAGTCCATGACACCTTGTGTCATTTCAAATGGCTTCAATCACAACCACACAATGCACCATGCACAGTCAACTTTTCAGTATATCTCACTGAGCCCAGCACACAGCATGAACTGGACGGCGCCTTGTGGCCACTTCAAAAAATCTTTTATTAAAGTGCTTTGTTTCCTCCAACTGTGAAACCCGCTTTCAAATGTCTGGGCCAAAGTCTTGTGGTCACTGTGCCCCTTCTACGTTGTCCCTTCCACTTTGTCCCAAAGTCCACTTCCACTGTATCCCTTCCACTTCCACTGTATCCCTTCCACTTTGTCCCACAGTCCACTTCCACCGTATGCCTTCCACTGTGTCCCTAAGTCCACTTCCACTGTATCCCTTCCACTTCCACTGTATGCCTTCCACTTTGTCCCAAAGTCCACTTCCACTGCATCCCTTCCACTTTGTCCCTTCCACTTCCACTGTATCCCTTCCACTTCCACTGTATCCCTTCCACTTTGTCCCTTCCACTTCCACTGTATCCCTTCCACTTTGTCCCTTCCACTTCCACTGTATCCCTTCCACTTTGTCCCTTCCACTTGCACTGTATCCCTCCCACTTTGTCCCAAAGTCCACTTCCACTGTATCCCTTCCACTTTGTCCCAAAGTCCACTTCCACTGTATCCCTTCCACTTTGTCCCTTCCACTTCCACTGTGCTCCTTTCCCGGTCTCATCGCACAAAATGTCTGGAGAAAACCAGCTGTCACCATTTCCTTTTGCGTGTTTCAGAGACATCATTGGACTGAAGTTGTGATTCAATAAATATGTATTGTTATTGTATTCCTCCACACCCCTAAAGGGACAAAAGGATTAAATTTCTTTGAATCTTTCTCTTCACAGACAGAACTGGGATGTGTATCAGAGGTATTTTTATGGTGATGGCTAACAGAATATCATGTATGTTCCGCAGAAATGTCATGTTCAAAAAGTGACTGCAGAATCAGATTTACCATCGAATTCCCCCAAATGTTTCATTATTCATGTCTCTTGAGCCAAAATCTTATTTTTCTCATTGAAAAACTTCAATTGAAGGTGATGTCCGATTCATTTCAAGGTAGCTTGTCAAACGCTGCACATCAGCAAACATGTGTGTAAAGCTCTGTATGGTATGTGATCCTTTACTTTAGTGCAGTCATCCGTTAGCCATTTCTGGTCGAGCCCTTGGTGCTGGCTGCTTCACTGTGATCTCTTTCTGAGGATTTATTAACTTTCTTCCTTTATCTACGGCTTCTAGCAAGGTGTTGTGGGGAGATGCAGCTTGTGATCTGCGGCAAGACGGGAGGCCTGGATTAGCGGGGTGCGGGGCATGTCTGAAACCCCGTCAAGTCCACCCCCAGCGTGGTCTTCCTCTGGAGCCTGTGATCTTTGTGTTGCAGACTGGCACGGCTGGCTGGCATTCAAGTCAGGTGACACGTTGGTGCTGGGTGGTTGCAGTGGTTGACAGGTGTAGCGCAAACTGTATTTCTGATGTTGTCGATTCTGATTCAGTCCCTTCTAGTTTTGCCAGTTACTTTCTGGGGCATGTTCACCAAATCAGCAGGCACTAAATAATGACAGCTTCACAACAGGCTGCTGCTGTTCGTTTTCAAATGAAAACAAAAAACAAACCTACTTTCTTTACGCTTTCTGTTGCAGTCTATGGAATGCAAACTTCCCAGTGTAAGTTTACTGCAGTTCATGCCAACAGTTCTCCAACTGTGATATTAGTCATGGTCATCAAGGAAAAATATATGAATTTTCATCAAACTTCCTGCCACTCCTATCACTCTTCATTGCCAGGAACTCTGAAAAGGTAAAACATCAATCCATAATCATCCTACAAAACTGAATGAAAAGGTGATCATTTTGAACAAGTCAAAAACTAACTAAAGTGAAACAAACGAAGAAACCAAACCAATATTATTTACAACCTGTCATTTAAACACACCAAAACAGCATTTAAACAACAAAAGAAGCACTAACCAATAAAGCACTAGGCCAAAACATGACAATAATCATGCACTCTGATGTTTACTTGAGATGCTTATACACTGAAAAAGATCAAAAGAAAGAGAGAAAAACAAAGACAGAAACAACAAAACTACAACTAACAGACCATACAACTAACAGACCATGCACTGCCCATGAGGGTAAATGACATATGATACGTAACATTATGCAGCTGAAATCACCTACTTTTACCACACTCCTTTCTTTCATTAATTTGTACTTCTATTTATTGCAAATATTAATTTTATCTTTGATTCTATCATCCTCACCCTTGCCCCTTCCTCTTCAACCTCAAAAAAAAAAAAAAAAAAAAAAAAAAAAATATATATATATATATATATGTGTGTGTGTGTGTGTGTGTGTGTGTGTGTGTGTGTGTTGACAATCACCAGTGTGTGTGTTGACAATCACCAGTGTGTGTGTGTTGACAATCAGCAGTGTGTGTGACAAGACCAACAGATATTGCTGTCCCTTTCTTTCATCACGCAAGACATTCCCATGGAACTGTGGCTCTGTTCTGCTTGACTAAAAAACGATTATGACTGTGTGTGTGTGTGTGTGTGTGTGTGTGTGAGTATGTTAGAAGTAGTTCCCATTGTGACCTTCATCAATCAACAGAATCAAAGGTGTATGATACAGGCTTAAGCGTTCAACAAACAGCTCACTGGTCATTATTTCCTCTGAGACCAAATTCTGTCAACCATGTGTCAGTATGCAAGCCTTCCAAAGTTTCACGAAATGTGTGTATACACTCACATGCATGCAATCTATCTCTTTGGCAGAAAAGCAACTGTAACTGCTGCATGACAGGGGTCAGGGGTGGGGGGGGGGTATTTTACAGGTAGGAGGCTGAGAAGAATATTCATACATATTTGATTTCAGTCCATTCGTCACGTTTTCCAAACAGCCCAGACACCAAAAAACCCTCCAATTTTCTGTAGCCCTGTCTGTCTGTCTCTCTGAATGGGGGTGGGTGTGAATGGGAAAGTGCACATGTCATTTTGTGTAGTGAGTGCTGGTGGAGAAAAAGGTACACATCACTGAATGTACCTGTACATAGTTTAAAAAGAAATGAAACAAAAAGGCCCCAAGACAGCCAGCAATGTCTCTGAAAAATAAAGTAAAATAAGTGTCAATTCACAATACCAAAACAGGCTGACTCTGCCACTTGACACACTAATACACAAACACTATTTCAGTGCCTGTGTATGGACAACCAACCAGTCTCTAGCCTCTCCCTTGAGTCTGGAAACATCAAGATTCCCAATTCCTGGTCAGTCTAAAAAAGTTAATCCATCCTTTCAAACCCTCTTTTGGAACATGGAAACTGCAGTCACTTCAATGTCTCCACACTCAAGTCTTTAAAAGGTTGAGGTCTGTCTGCAAACACGTTTTGACAGACAATATAAACATAATATGGATATCATTCAATGCAGCCGTGCTATCTCTCTCTCTTCGTGTGTGTGTGTGTGTGTGTGAGGAATTTTCAGTGCTGTTTTCAGTGCTGCTGCTGCTGCAACATGAGAAGTGTTGCAGAAAACAGTGGTATGTCTCATGGTGCTGTGTTCAGTCGACGAAACCAGATCAGCGAAAGGGCTTTGACTGAGTGAAAAATGACAGTCAACATACACAGAGCCAGAAAAAAAACACTTCTCAACAGGTATCTAAACCCATAAAACAAATACAATTCAAACTTTGAAAAGTTAATTTACATACAATATAATAATAATATCAATAATAATGATAATAATAATCATAATAAAAATAATAAAGTATATGGCGCTGAATCTTGTGCAGCAGAGACAAATCAAAGTGCTTTCACATCAGACATTCACACATGCATGTATTATCTTGGATAACAAAAGATGTACATGCAGTGGGTATTTTGGGTTCCACTGTGTCAAAGATAATATGTGTTTCAGTGCATTTCAGAAGTGCTATTCAGTCCCAAGATCTGACACATTTCTCTGTTGCAGTCTCCATGTTATACATACTTTCCTGTTACATGCTGTGCAAATACCCTGTTCTGTATTGATCTTCTGTTTCACTATTCCTCAGCTATGCCAGTCACATCAATGCAACATCCATCTTAGGTCTGTTCCACTGCATAACCTCTCTCATTTTCATAGGCTTTGTGTCAGTGAGCTTGCCATAGTCTGTTTCTTAAATCTGTTCCACTGCACAACCTCTCTCATTTTCATGGGCTTTGTGTCAAGGAGCTTGTCATAGTCTGTTTCTTAAATTGTTCCACTGCACAACCTCTCTCATTTTCATAGGCTTTGTGTCAAGGAGCTTGTCATAGTCTGTTTCTTAAATCTGTTCCACTGCACAACCTCTCTCGTTTTCATAGGCTCTGTGTCAAGGAGCCTGTCATAGTCTGTTTCTTGATTTGTCCACAACCCTGTCTCTGTAGTCTCTTTCTCCTTTTGTCCACAGGTAATTGTACACAGTAATATATAAACCCTGTGACTGACAGACAAACAAACAGAAACACACACACACATATACACACCCACACAAATGCAACACTGGCAGTGAAAAGAACGAAGACATTTCTGAAGCAAAGGGAGGGAAAGTGCCTGCCATCAGCATGATTCAAATCAAAATCCAAACAAATCTCTCAACAAAGCTGGTGAACACTTCAAGAGGAAAACAATGCATGTGTATAAATATGATGCAGGAGCAAAACAAAACAAAACAGGCAAACAATCAATGAGTTAAGATTTTAAGGATATTACTAACATTAAAAAAAAGTATAAAAAAGATTTTTAAAAAGGCTTAAAGTCTTGTGAATAATTGTCAGTGCAGGTTCTCTGATAATCATTCCTTATTGTCATGTGCCTTTGATTAAGTTGTTCGAGGAAGTTAATGTTATTACTGAGTACAGACTGTACTGATCAGGTGCTATTTTCAGTTCAGCAAATAAAAGCACAGATCAAGAGACTCCAGTAAACTGCTGACAGTGAGTGCTGCAGAAAGAAAAAAGAGGGTGTTTTGTTTGTGCATAAATGTGTGCACCCGCCAAGCATGTGCTTGAATGTTTTACTTCTAATTCTTCAGTTTGGGATCTTCTCACTGAAAATGACAACAAATGAGAAAGAGGGAGGGAAGAATCTGTATACATGTGTGGAGGGTGTTGGGTGGGGGGGGGGGGTATGTGTGTGTGTGTGTGTGTGTGTGTGTGTGTGTGTGTGCGGGAGGGATGAGTATGTGTGTGAAGAAGCTGATTAAAAAAACCCATCACATTACTGTTATCATCATCATCACCATCATTATTATCTATAACATTATCATCATCACTGGATTATGAACACCATACAGCACAACCATCTTCCCTTATAAACAAACAGCACTAACACTGAAAGATCGAGCAACAAACATTTCGTTGGTATACTCTTTTCCCCAATATCACTGCACACATTTATGCATGGATTACAATTATTCAAGTCAGCACCTGTGCGATATACAATATATATATACATACATATATATATATATATTCATCAGTACCACTGGAGATACAGACTTGGGCTTAAACTAATCATTCTGCTAAATAATAAAAAGTCAATGAAATAAAAAAGATTATTAAAAAAAACAAGGTTGGGGGTGGGGGGTGGGGGGGGGGGGCGGTAATAATCCACACCACAGAGGTGAAGGAAGACCTGTGCTATCGGCCGTTGGACTGGTAGTCACTGTTCCAAGGGGGTCTGGCCTGCGCTGGCTGTGAGCCCCCCTCCACCCCCTCCTTCCCGAAATACTTCATCTTGTCCCTGAACGACATGTTCTCTGTCGCCTCGCTCCGTGAGCTCTGCTCCGCCGCTTTCTGCGCCTCAATGCGGGATCGGGGGTCTCGGTACACCTCCTGCGCCCCAATCACGTTGGGGGTACCGTAACTGGTGGGGGCCGGGGGGTGGTAAGGGTGCTGCGAGGAGGAGGAAGGGGGCATTTGGAACACCTCGTTGGTGCCGGCCGAGGGGGAAATGTCTGCCGGTGGGGACATGTGCTCTGAGGAGAAGGAGTGGGAAGGGGTTCGGATCTGATAGGTGTTCAGGTCAGTGTTGAACGACACTGTTTTCTTGGAGCCCGGGAAGGACTGGTAGTCATCGGGCGAAGGCAGTCCTTCTGTGTAGTGCTGGGGGTGGTGGGGATGGTGAGGGTGGGGCATGCTGTGGTAGCCCTGGTCCGGGGCGCTGACCCCATGACCTTCCATGGACGACGACCTCTGCGGAGGTTGCGGCTGCGTCCCTTGCTGGTGGTGGTGGTGGTGGGGCGGGGGGAAGTTCATGTACTCGTAGCCCTGGTCTCCGTTGTCCCTGCTAGGTTGCTGGAAGGCCGAGCCCAGAGGGTTGTTCCGCCCACTGCTGCCGAAGGGAGGCCTGGGGCCCATGCTGAGCGCCTCCAGCCGCTGCCTCTCCTCAGACACGGGGTCGGGGTTGTAGGGGGCAGGGTGGGCGTAGGGAGGGCCGCCCTGCTGCTGTGGGGGGGCGTACATGTGGTTCTGGCGGCTGGAGGAGGAGTCCCCTCGTGGAGGGCCCTCGCCCCGCCGCCCCGGGTGAGCCTCATACTGCTGGCTGCGCCCCTGTGAAATGGTCAGTATTGTGCTGTTATCATATTAATCATTATCATTAACATCAGAAGTAGGTGGTTGTCTGCCTCTCGTAATGCTGGTTGTGCCCCTGCCAAATTGTCAGAATTAAACTATTACTTTTGGTTTGTATATTATTATTAACATCATCATTATCATAACTGTATTATTGTTACTATTAATGGGAATGAATTGTCAGTTCGACAGACTTTTCAAAAGCAATAAAACATCAGAAATAGGCGGCTGAGTGCCGGCTGTACCCCTCTGATATTACCAGTAATAATACTATTATCATATTATCATTACTATCATATAATCATTATGATTATTATTATTATTATTATTATCATCAGTATCATTAAATTAAAAAAAAAGAAAAAACAAATAAACAGATGATAAATAAATAAATATTATAGTTCATCACAGAAATTTTGTCACTGAAACTCTTTTAAACCTACAATCTTATTGCAATCCCACCCCACATTCACACCCCCCAAAAAAACATAAATACATAAACTAACAAATAAACAGACAAATAAATAAACCAAAAAAAAACAAAAAAAGAAGATAAGATAAACAATATTTTAACAGAACATTGGCCTTATAGTTATACTAAGGGAGGCTACTAGTGTCAGCAGCTTTTGATTCCTGTGCTCGGGCGAACAACACATTTGTGCTCGACACCAAGAACCAGAGCCCTGCAGGAGTTTGTACCAGTGGGGCATTGTGCAGTATGTATAATTAAACAGATACGTTTCAGATAAAGACTCTCACATAGCACACAAAGAATCAAATGAATTTATAAATTTATGACAAAGACCCTCACATAACTACTTCAAACCAAGAACTACTTCAAACCAAGACCCTCACATAACTAACTATCAAAATAATTAACTATCAAACTACTTCAAACAAAGACACTCACAAAACTATCTACCTAACTACATAACTAACAAACTAACTACTTCAAACAAAGGCCCTCACACAGCTAACTAAACTAACTCCTTCAAACAAAGACCATCACATAACTAACTACATAACTATCTATCTAACTAAACTAAACTAACTACTTCAAACAAAAACCCTCACATATCTAAATAAATTACTACTTCAAACAAAGACCCTCACATAACTATCTAAATAACTACTTCTTCAAACAAAGGCCCTCACATAGCTAATGAACAAATCTAACTACTTCAAACAAACACCCTCACATTCACAAACTATCTAATCAACTCATAACTTCAAACTAAAGAACCCTCACATAACCAACCAACCAACTAACTACTTCAAACAAAAGGCCCTCACATAACTCTCCACCTCACTGTCGTCAGCGTCATAGTCACCACCACCACCACCTCCCCTCTCCTCCCCCAGACGCCGGTGGAACTCCTGTTCCTGCAGCAGCTGTCGCAGACGGTCCTGCTCTCCCAGGCTCAGGTATGACCGTGACTGCAGGCTCGCAATCTCCTGCTCACGGGCTCGAGCCTCATAGGACTGTTGCCGCTCCACCCTGTGCATCCCTCCCCCTCCGCCGCCTCCTCCTCTGCTCCACGCTGGATTCTCTGGCCCCAAGCCGCCACCACGCTGTGTCCACGGCTGCGAAGTAGAAGACGATGAGTGTGGTGGCAGGGGGGCATTGTTATGCTGAGGGGGTCCTACCCCCCCCGATCGGTTAGTGTTGGCCGCCGGGCCAAAGTTCTGGTACGTGGGATCTGAGGAGCGACCCCCGCTGCTGTGAAGTGGCTGGCCGTACTCGTCATAGGCAGGCGGGGGGAGGTTGGGGGGAGGGGGGATGGGGTCCATCATCATCCTCTCCCCCTCCTCATCGTGCCGGGGGTCGTAGAACTCCTCCATGGGGGGAGGCGGGGGCAGGTTCAGCAACTCATCCTCAGGGGGTGGGGGGAAGTCATCCACCGCCTCGTGGGGGTGGGGGTGGTGACCGTAGGCAGCCTGGTTTCCGTGAGGGGGGAAGTGGTGGCCCTGGTGGCCAAACCTGGACTCCTGGGGAGCAGGTGCACCTTGGTTGCCATAGTCACCAGACGACACCTGCTGACCGTCCGCTGCCCTGGGCGCCACCTCCTCGATGGACAGCTGGGGCTTCCTGGCCACCGGTGGCTTGGGTTTGACAGCAGGTTTGGGTTTGGCTTCTGGCTTGACCGGGGAGGTTTGGGGCGGCGGCTGGGAGCTGTCCAGGGTGTGGGGGGGCTGGCTCTGCTGCTCACCTTTGGGTGGCACTCTGGAGACACCCCCTCCACCACTACCAACGGGCGGGGGACCCCCCTGCTTGCCGAATAGCCTCTCGCGAGCGCTGAGCCGTGGTGCTTCTTGAGGTCGGCTCTGGACAGCCGCTCGGAAGTTGGAATGGTGGGCGCTGGTCGAAGCGCTCCCGCCACGCGAAGCCTGGGGCTGTCGGCTGCTGGAGGTGGGGTCACGGGCAGCGCTGGCTCCGCTTTTAGGAATGAGAGGGCCCTTGTGGGTTGGGGGAGGCGGTGCACTGCTGTTGCTGTTCTCGGCGCTGTATCCAGGGTTTTTCTCAGTCCGATAACCGTAAGCCCCGCCCTCCTCCGCCCTGTACCCTGCACTCTGCTGGCCACTTTGTCGCGACCTTGGGTCCATGCCGGGGCGACCCGGGTCGCTGTGATGTGGGCTGCGCTGACTGCCCGGGACGTTCATGTTCTGCGGCGTGTACTTCTCCTGCCACTCCTTCACCTTGGAGGTTGTGACCTCCACCGATTTGGGTCGGTTGGCATAGCCGCTTGGGTCTTCCGGCAGCTGCTGCTGTGGTGGATGGGCGTCGTAATATGCCGACTGAGGTCGGGGGTCACGGCCGCTGTTGGAGGACGAGCGCGAGGACAGAGAGGACCGGTCCGAGGGTCGGTGAGCGGCGGGGTAGTTGGGCCCCACGCCGCCTGGGTTGAAGTTTTCGTTGATGTTGTAGTGCCCTGACGCCGTGCCTCTCTGCAAACACAATCAGGACAAGGATGGTCAGTCACCTTTCAGAACTGATGCCATTTTCATTGGTCCGTTTTCACCAAACATATTTCTGTAAAAGCTAAAAGTCTCAATGGGCCCTTTTATTTCATATCATCATTCTTTCCTTCCAATTTTGGCACAAAATGAAAGATGGTTTGTAGTACAGTGTCCCATATTTCCCCTCCCCTTCTTGTACTCAAAACCAGTCATTTCTTAATACTTCACACACTCTTCCCCACGTCAATGCACCTGGAGGTGTTAACTCCCACGTAAGTTTATCAATGCTCCTGATGATGTAGATCAGTTCTAAACTTCTTTTTCTTTTTTTTTCTTTTTTAGTGAGAAAGCACACAAAACCCCCAACGACAATGAAATAAAAAAAAATTTTCATCAGTCAATTTGGTTATTATCTACCATACACAACCACGACAATGTAACTACTTGTAAAGTAGAATGTGTACAGCATCTAAAGAATAATAAAACACTCTGATCAAACTGCTCTGTAACAGATTTCTCTGATAAACTCACAGAAAAAAGAAGAAGAAAAAAAAACAACAAAAAACAACAACAAAAAAACAGAAAAAGCTTAACCCCCCCCCCCCCCAAAAAAAAAAAAAAAAAAAAAAAAAACTAACAGAAAAACAACAACTACAGAACAAATTCTACAACCTCCCCAAACAACAACAACACAACATCTCTCCCCCCCACCCCCTCCCACTAGTTACCTGAGTCTGGTTCTCGTAGTTCCTGGGCTGCTGCATGTGGTGAGGGCTGTGCGTGGGTGTTCCCCCCTTGCTGGTACGGCAGGGGAGGGTACTGCTGGCCGCCAGCAGGGTGGTGCAACACGCCCACTGATGTGGCCCCCCTCATCCCCCCCACCCCCACCTCCCCGTCGTCCTGCTCGAAGGACCGGTCCCCTGCGTGGAGGTTGGACGTGGACTTGGAGCGAGGGTCGACGTCCCGGCGCTGGAAATTGGCCGGAGGGGGGTGCCTGGGATGGGGCCGCTGCTGCTGCCCTGAGGAGGACAGACTGTCGGCTGACGGGGACCTCCCTCGGTCCAGGTCACCTGGAGGAAGGAAGCAGAGACACGTGGGCACACTGCAGAGACAGGTTACTCAAGGTGACGGAGACGCCTCCAGGCAGACATGTTCTGACCATTAGTTGTTCTTTTTTTTGTTTATATATATATATATATATATATATGTGTGTGTGTGTGTGTGTGTGTGTGTGTATACACATATCTATTTATCTATTTATTTCTTGAATTTATTTCTTACATTTGCTTTTAATTTTTTTCTTTCTTTTTTTTTTACATCCAGCCCTCAGGACAAAAGGAAAAATGAAATAAGATAATTTACAAAAATAACAAAGGGCTTTAGAGAGAGAGAGAGAGAGAGAGAGAGAGAGAGAGAGAGAGAGAGAGAGAGAGAGAACTTCCAAATATACATTCTTTGGGGGAAAAAGTTCAGCAGGCAAAACCTATGAGAAAAAAAAAGTTTCAGAACAGAGTTTCAACAGTCAAGCCTTCCTTTTGCATTACAGATCAGGACAAACAACACAGCTTTGTACTGAGTGTTATTGATCAGAACAAAGAACCAAGCTTTGTACTGTGTGTGCTGTGTCAGGACGAACAAAGAACAAGGCTTTGTACTGAGTGTTACAGATTATGACTGAGAACACAGCTTTGTATGAGGCGTTATACATCAGGACAAAGAAAGAACAGAGCTTTGTACTGTGTTACACATCAGAACGAACAAAGAACACAGCTTAGTATGTAGCATTACACATCAGAACGAACAAAGAACACAGCTTAGTATGTAGCATTACACATCAGGACAAACAAAGAACACAGCTTAGTATGTAGCATTACACATCAGAACGAACAAAGAACACAGCTTAGTATGTAGCATTACACATCAGGACAAACAAAGAACACAGCTTCGTACGTAGCATTACACATCAGGACGAACAAAATAACACAGCTTTGTACTGTCTGAGTGTTACAGATCAGAACAAGCAGAGAATCCAGCTTTGTACCGAGTGTTATACATCAAGATGACTGAAGCTTTGTACTGAGTGTTTCAGAACAGTACGAACAAAGAACACAGCTTTGTACTGTTACAAATAGGATGAACAAAGAACAAGCTTTGTGCTGAGTGCTGCAGATCAGGATGAACAAAGAACACAGCTGTGTATGTGGTGTTACACATCAGGACGAACAAAGAACCTTGCTTTTGTACTGAGTGATCAAGCACTGAACAGTATCTGCTAAGACAACCACCACAAGAAACGTCTCTTCTTTTTTTCTTTTAATTGCCACTGACATGAAGACACTGAGGAAGGTGGCAGAATAGATAAGACGTTTATCTATCAATACAGTGCTTGTGAGGGTGTGGGTTCAAATCCCTGTCTCACCCTTTCTCCCAAGTTTGACTGGAAAATCAAACTGGGCATCTAGTTATTTGGATGAGACAATAAATCGAGGTTCCATTTGCAACACGTGCTTGGCGCACTGAAGAAAAACCCATAGCAACAAATGTTTTGTCCTCTGGCAATTCTGGAGACAAACTTCACACTGACAGGTACACAAATATGTATGCATGCACTCAAGGCCTGACTGGCGCGTCGGGTTATGCTGCTGTCAGGCATCTGCCTGGTAGATGTGGGTGTAGTGTATATGGATTTGTTTCAACACAGTGACGCCTCATTGAGAAACTGAATTTGAAACTGAAGTCAGAAATAATGTATCACTTTTTTGTTTCTTTCAATGACAGAGAACCAAATTTAAGAAAAAAATCTTTCAGCGTCTTGTGTATGTTAAATCAGAAAAGGCACCACTGAACACCACTGAAGAGACTCAGCACCAGTACAGGATTTCCTCTGGTGTGTGGCCTCCTGGTGACCTAACAACCATAGTTCCTTGTGAAATGCAGAAGCCGGGACTGTGATGGCTGTGGCCGTATATGTGGAGACTCGGAATGAGCAGCATGCAAGCAATGCCATTAAAACAGTGCAGATGATGGGGCAACAGCAAATCATTTTCAGAATCAAAAAAGATATCAAAAACTTTTCCAACTCTGGGTCATTTTTCAATGCACCACTTTAAAGGAATAGAAAAAAAACAACAAACAAACGAGACAATGAACCCGGGTGTGGCTGTGTATGGGGGACTTGGAATGAGCGGTATGGGAGTAATGCCACTTATACTGTGCAGATGATGGGGCAGCAAAAAAAAAAGAAAAAGAGGCACATCCTTTGGAATTTTTTTTTCTTTTCACAAATTCTTAAAAATGTTTAAAACCTGCGTGAACCCTGACAGTACCCCTACAACACTGACCTCTGGGCCCCTGGGTCATCCCCCGGGGCTGTGGCACTGGGCGTGAGCGCCCCCCATCACTCCCCAACCCCTGTCGCTGATCCGTGTAGGGCGGGGGGGCCTCCTCGGGGGTACCCATCCCTGACACTTTGGTCGCGTCTACACACACAGAAGGAGCAACGTATGATACCATCGTTCCTCTTCTTTTCATTGTTTTATTGTCTATCACACATAGATGGAACAACGTATGATACCATCGTTCCTCTTCTTCTTTTCATTGTTTTATTGTCTATCACACATAGATGGAACAACGTATGATACCATCGTTCCTCTTCTTCTTTTCATTGTTTTATTGTCTATCACACACAGAAGGAACAACGTATGATACCATCGTTCCTCTTCTTCTTTTCATTGTTTTATTGTCTATCACACATAGATGGAACAACGTATGATACCATCGTTCCTCTTCTTCTTTTCATTGTTTTATTGTCTATCACACATAGATGGAACAACGTATGATACCATCGTTCCTCTTCTTTTCATTGTTTTATTGTCTATCACACATAGATGGAACAACGTATGATACCATCGTTCCTCTTCTTCTTTTCATTGTTTTATTGTCTATCACACATAGATGGAACAACATACATATCACTGTTCCTCTTCTCTTTTTCATGTGTTTTTTTTTTCTCTTTTGCCCAGACTTTCTTGGGTCGACCACTGTTTTATTTATTTCATGGGTTTATTGTCAGTTCACTACCAGGGGATTTAGACATAAAAAGCAAATACACACTCAGACAATGGGTGTGGAAAACAGGTAAGGAAATGGTAGTTGGGAGGAGGTGTGTGTGTGTACTAGTAATATGAATTTTATGATTATTCATAACAGCTGTAATCTTTTGCTTTCTTTACATATTATATATATATATATATTTATATCAGACCATAAGAATAAAAAAAAATGTTCTCAATTTAGTTTCCTGGTGTGAGAAAAAAACACAACAATAATCACATAAGTTCCTTTTCAGAAAAAAAAACAATTCCTCACATCACAGAGCATAAAGTTGCCGATTTTTGCAACTCAATTTCAGAATCTTTTCAACCAGTTCAGAGACAAAAGCAACAACAACAACAACAACATTACCAACAGTCAGGCAACCAAATAAAACACACACACTTACACACACACTTACACACACACACACATGTATACACACACACAAGGCCACCCCAAACAGAGCAAAACAAGAACGGTCACTCACGGCGCTGCATGGTGGGTGAGGGTTCGTCCAGAAGAGTTGCCAGCCCATGGTGGACAGCGCCCTCTTTGGCCACTTTCAGGGTCACCACACTGCCCGTCTGGGTCATCAGTTCTGCAGCCCTGTAGCAAAACAGACAGCGCTGTCACCCACTTGTCAAGATTAAAGGTTAACTCATTCTGCTCCAGGTATGAGTTAACTCGCATCACGGTCACTCCCCCTGTGGACCAGGTACAAGTGTTCTCGTACCAACGCACTGTTCTTATTTCATTTATTCTTGCCTGGTACAGTTGATATTCTAAACTGATCCGTTATCGGATTCCGGTAGCATGAAAACAAAGCTTTGTTAGACTGATTTACATCAACAAATTTCCATTGATTTTCACCGTTACAGTAAACCATCCTGTGTTTTTTTTTCTGCGGTGTTCTAATGCAGTGCTGGTCCAGGGGAGTCACAGCTGGCATGTAGCTGTGGGGTAGAATGGGTTAATGATACCACAGCAACCGCCCTGTAGCTGTGGGGTAGAATGAGTTAATGATACCACAGCAACCGCCCTGTAGGGCAGAATGAGTTAATGATACCACAGCAACCGCCCTGTAGGGCAGAATGAGTTAATGATACCACAGCAACCGCCCTGTAGCTGTGGAATAGATGAGTTAATGATACCACAGCAACCGCCCTGTAGGGCAGGGCAGAATGAGTTAATGATACCACAGCAACCGCCCTGTAGCTAGCTGTGGGGCAGAATGAGTTAATGATACCACAGCAACCGCCCTGTAGCTAGCTGTGGGGCAGAATGAGTTAATGATACCACAGCAACCGCCCTGTGGGGCAGAATGAGTTAATGATACCACAGCAACCGCCCTGTAGCTGTGGGGCAGAATGAGTTAATGATACCACAGCAACCGCCCTGTAGCTGTGGGGCAGAATGAGTTAATGATACCACAGCAACCGCACTGTAGCTGTGGGGTAGAATGAGTTAATGATACCACAGCAACCGCCCTGTAGCTAAACAGACAGTGCTGTCACCCGTCCGTCAAGATTAAAGGATGCCCTCCTCCTCCTTCATCATCATCAATATAAAACAAAACAGTCTCAAAGTCTGTGGCCTTTCATGCCCTGCTCTCATGGTGACCTCAGTTTTGATACCCCTCCACTTCCGTGCTTGGGGTGAGTCCTGTCAATGCCATCAGTGTCGGCAGATTCATGGGGGGGCTGTTGTTTGAGGGACGTGGTGGCGGTCTCCACTCTGGGAGGGACGCTCACTCAGTCTGGCTCCGCGACTAAGCCATTATTGTCGTTAGTAGGGGGCTTAGTAGGTGGTGTCCTAAGTATGTTAAAACAGAGCAGGCACCACTGAACACCACCGAAGTGACTCAGCAGTAGTGCAGGGTCTCCTCTGGTGTGTGGCCTCCTGGCGACCTAACATCGATGGTTCCCTGTCGACTGCTGATGCTGGAACTGCGACGGACGAACCCGGGTGTGGCTGTGTATGGGGGAATCTAAATGAGCGGCGTGGGAGTAATGCCACTGCTGAAACGGCGCAGATGATGGGACAGAAAAAAAAAAAAAAAAAAAAAAAAAGGATTAAAGGATGCCTACTTATCCTGTGACAGTCCCAACAGACTTCACAGAGAGATTGACTGATTGATCTGGATACTTATATAGCACCTATCTTCCCTCACAGACCAAGTTTTAGACTCAAGCACTCCACAGACAGATGCAGAGACAGCAGACAGACAGACAGAGAGAAAGACAGACAGACGGACAGAGGATGCCTTCTTCTCCTATGGCAGTCACAGACTCAAGAGACGGATTAATTGATATGGATATGAATGAATATACAGCACCTATCTTCCATCAGAGACCAAGCTCTAAGTGTTTTACGAACGCACGAGTCACTTGCACAACAGACTGCCTACCTGGGCAGAAGAGACAAAGAGTATTTATTGACTGTGTCGGTTTCAGTCACAAACATACACACATCAACACACACACATGCTGACAATAGTTCGACAGACAGACAGACAGATGGACGGACAAATGGGTGCCTACATGTCCTGTGGCAGTCCTAACAAACTCTACACAGAGACTGACCGATTGATCTGGATACATACACAGCACCTATCTTCCGTCAGAGAGAAATGCATAAGACATTCTTGCAACAGGCTGCCTACCTGGGCAGAGGTGACTGACAGCTGTGTTTTAAATGCTCATTATTTGTTTTTTGTGTCAGCTTCAGTCACAAACACATTCACGCACATGAACACACACACACACACACACACACACACACACACGTGCTGACAATGGTCAGACAGACAGATGGACGGACAGACAGACAGAGAGACAGACAGGCAGACGGATGGACAGACAGACAGACAGGCAGATAGATGGACAAATGGATGCCTACTTGTCCTGCGTCAGTCCCACCAGACTCTTGCCGTCCACCTCCACCAGCTGGTCCCCTGCTTTCAGACGTCCATCCTGCACACAGTCACCATGGTTACCAGGGTGTGTGTGTGGGGGGGGGTGGGGGGGGAAGGGGGTATGTGCGGGGTGTATGTGTGTTGGGGGTGGGGGTGGTGGGAGATGGGTTGCGTGTGTGTGTGTGTGTGTTTGTGGAGGGTGGTGGGTTTTATGCGTAGAGAGAGTGTGCATGTGTGTAAGTGTGTGTGTGAGTGGGGATGGGGGTGGAGCGTGAGGGAGGTGTACGATTACTGCAACAAATCATCATTATCAGGTATTTGCATGTTTCTGAAAGTTGTGAATTATAATTTTTCTTGACACAAGTTAAGTTTGATATTCAAATAAAACAGGCACTGAGAACTTTCTTCAAGCGATTTTTGTTTTTGCCACAACTGAATGCAGGTACTTCTCTTTTAGACTTTGCATGACATTTCAGCATATCACTACGTAATGTCTTACTGGGATAAATGTCTTAGAAAACAGAACACAATCACAAAGAAAAGCAAATATCAAATCAACGTCTTGCAACAGGGAAAATTAATCATAACAAATTTGTTTATAGAGGAATGTGGAGAGTGTGTGTATATATACTTCTTCACCGTCAGACCACAAGGCAAAGAGAAAAATGAACCCAGAATAAGACAACCTATAACCAATCAAAAATGATTTCATCATGAACGTGATTAAAGATCTTTGAAAAAAGTTCAACTCACACACACACACACACTCATACATGTACATGCAAACTCACAATAATACACTGACATTGAAAAAGTGAACACATACATAGATATAAACATACATATAAACATGTACTGTAGGCATAAATATATATGCATACATAATTACCACAGAGAGAGAGAGAGAGAGAGAGAGAGAGAGTGACAGGAGAAAGAAAAAGAAAGAGAGAGAGAGAGAGAGAGAGTGACAGGAGAAAGAAAAAGAAAGAGAGAGAGAGAGAGAAATGGGGAAAAAGTGACAGAGGCAAAGAGAGAGAGACTGACAGACTCACACACAGAGACAGAGAAAGAAAGAG
Organism: Babylonia areolata; assembly: GCF_041734735.1. Classification (NCBI taxonomy): domain Eukaryota; kingdom Metazoa; phylum Mollusca; class Gastropoda; order Neogastropoda; family Buccinidae; genus Babylonia; species Babylonia areolata. The sequence continues at coordinate 50,477,451 of NC_134898.1, forward strand.
AGAGGCATGATAGAGAGAGAGAGAGAGACAGGCAGAGAGACAGAGAGAGAGACAGACAGACAGACAAACAGACAGAGAGAAAGAGAGAGACAGACAGGCAGAAAGACAGACAGAGAGAGAGAGAGACAGACAGGCAGAAAGACACAGAGAGAGAGACAGACAGGTAGAAAGACAGACAGAGAGAGAGACAGACAGACAGACAGGCAGACAGAGAGAGAAAGAGACAGACAGGCAGAAAGACACAGAGAGAGAGAGAACGGGGGAGAGAGGCAGGGACAGACACGAGAGACAGAGATTGTCTCGGTGCCCAAACAAAGGGAGATCACCTGAGCGGCAGCCCCTCCAGGCACAACGGACTTGATGTAGATGCCTTTCTCAGACAGACCTTCCCCCTGTAACCATCAGCAAATGGCTCACATCGCTGTCACAAACTCTTTAGTTTTTAAAATCTTCTTCAGTCTTAGTCATTCCAGAGCTCCCAGTGACTTCATGTAAGGACCTTGTAAGATCAGTATCAGTATCAGTAGCTCAAGGAGGTGTCACTGCGTTCGGACAAATCCATATACGCTACACCACATCTGCCAAGCAGACGCCTGACCAGCAGCGTAACCCAACGTGCTTAGTCAGGCCTAGAGAAAAAACAAAACAAAAAAACAAATCAAATAAAATAAATAAATAAATAAATAATAAAAAAATAAAATAAAATAAATAAAATAAAATAAAATAACAAAACCAAACAACAACAACAAAAAAACCCTTGTAAGAACTAACAAGGACCATTTCCTCATTTTTTTTCTAGGGCCTTCACCCAACAAAGACAAGTGGAGCAATATCTCGCACACTGCACATCATGCATATCTTATACTTTTCTCTTGAACCTTTCATCAGCCAGTCCCTATATTCTTCCTCTTTATTAAGCCAACGATCCTAAACTGCACACCTCCTTGGCATTTCTAATGGCTTGAGCTGACTTGAACCAGCATCTGTTATGACAGCCACAGATACCATTCTTTCTCAGACAAACATAAACACATGTGAGCACACACACACACACACAGAAACATGCATGTACGCACACATACACACATGCCCACACACACACTGTCACACACACACAGAGTCTCACACACACACACACACTGTCACACACACACACAGAGTCTCACACACACACACACACACACAGTCTCTCACACACACACACACACACACATTGTCACACACACACACACACATACACTGTCACACACACACACACACAGTCTCTCACACACACACACACACACACACACACACACTGTCACACATACACACATGCCCACACACACACACACACACACTGTCACACACACACACACATACACACACACACACACTGTCACACACACACACACACACAGCAAGAAAGCAATGAGCGGTGGAAAACAACGCACCACAGCAGCCACGATGCTCAGTCCCATGCTGCCCATCAGTTTCTTGAAGGACACAACAATCACCTCCGGCTGACCGCTCTGAGGACTGGGCTGAAACATCCACAGCCATCGTCAGTCACCGCTCAACAGGCGTCATCTTCATGGAGTGCTGGCTTAGTGCAGGGATCGCGTTAACACATCTTTTTCGCGTATTTGACGCATTTTGATTTTTGCTGACGCATTTTCACAGCGCTCACGCATAACACTTACACAAAACAACTTTTACTCCAAGCTGTATCAATGCAACTTTAGGACTGACTTGGCAGCTAGGTTTGCGATACTGAATCAGACGGCACAAGACAAAGTGTCTGTGCATGCGGAGCACTGCGAAATGCGTACATGACTCTTAACAGCTACAGCCAATTAACAGAGTACGCGCGCACACAACACTGCTTAGCTGACGGGTTTTGGAACAGAGTGGCGTCATTACAGGGCGTGACCCTGTAGTGGGAAAGTTAAGCCTTGTTTGACTGCTGAACGTTACTCGGCTAGCCTAGGCGCTAGCGTTTTTTTGTTTTCCACTGTATCTCAGTCACGGAATCGACTCAATATGCAGTGCAAGTTGTCATAGTTTTTTTCGTTGAATTTCAGCGCCGACGTGAGCGGCGAAAATAGGTGAGCAAACCTTTGATTTAGTGTCATAGGTCTGACGCAATTCTGACTCTAACTTACGCGTTTTTTGGCCAACTTTGCGTAAGCTGCACGCGTTTTGAAAAGTCTAGCGCAATCCCTGCTTAGTGGTACCTCCGAAAACGGAGTACGGCTGCCTAAGTGGCGGGGTAAAAACGGTCATACACAAAAAAGCCCACTTGTGTACATACGAGTGAACGTGGGAGTTGCAGCCCATGAACGAACAAGGAGAAGAAGAAGCTGGGCCCAGTGGTAATGCGTCCACCTAGGGAAGCGAGAGATTCTGAGCATGCTGGTTCAAATCCCACAGTCGCCAGTATTTTCTCCCCCTCCACCAGACTTTATGTGGTGGTCTGGATGCTAGTCGTTCAGATGAGACGATAAACCGAGGTCCAGTGCACTCAGCACCAGTAAAAGAATCCATGGCAACAAAAGGGTTATCCCTGGCAAAATTCTGTAGAAAATTCCACTTCAATAGGAAAAGAAACAAAACTGCAGGCAGAACAAACCAAAACAACACAAATAAAAGGGTGATGCTCTCAGTGTCACAGCACACTCTCCCTGTGGAGAGCAGCCTGGATTTCACACCGAGAAATCTGTTGTGACAAAAGAGTAATACAATACAATTTGCCTTTTCCTGATTCGCCTATCACTACACTGGTGATGCTAATTCGCCTACTTCCACTTCAGCAGATAAACAGGAGCCATCCTCATTTGTCTATTCTCGAATCTCCTGTCACTAAATTAGTAGTCATGATTTGCATAATTCCGGTTCGTCCATGAAAAGACATCCGTAGTTCTTTTACAAAAACATAAATTAATTACTTAATTAATTAAAAAAATATACATATACATATATATTATACATCAAGCAAACTACAAAACCCATAACAACAACAAAAAAGCAAACTCCTGCATCCACCAGAGCTAACTGCTGCCCACCCAAGTAAAAAAACAAACAAACAAACAAAAAAAAAACAAAAAAACCACCAGCATACACAAACCAGCACATCTAGAACCAGCTGCTGCTCAGTCATGTTAACAAAGTAAATAAATAAACAAATAAACATCAGCAAACACAGACGAGCGCATCCATAGCAGACTGCTGCCCATTCATGTTAACAAAATACATAAATAAATTAATAAATAAACAAAACAAAAAACACCAGCATGCACAAACTGGTGCATCCAGAGCTAAATGATGCCCATCCATATTAACAAAACAAATAAACAAACAAACAAATAATAATTAATTAATTAACGAAACACCAGCCTACACAAACAGCCACGTCCAGAACTGACTGCTGCCCACCCATGTTAACAAAATAAACTGACAGACTCATAGATAAACAATTAAACAAATAAACCAAATAAATAAATAAAACAGCAAACATCAACAGACGCATCCAGAGCTCACTGCTGCCCAGCCATGTTCACAACCAAAAAAAACAACAAAAAACACAAGCAGAAAACAAAACAAAAACCAGCAAACAAAACTAGCGCATTAAGAGGTGACTGATGCCCATCCATGTTAACGAAATAAACAAACAAATAAATAAATAATTTTTTTTAAACCACTGAACACAAACCGGTGCGTCCAGAGCCGACTGCTGCCCGTTCATGTTAACAAAATAATTGAACAAATGAAGAAACAAATAAATTAATTAAAAATTTTTTTTAAAAACCATCAAACACAAACCGGAGCATCCAATGCCGACTGCTGCCCATCCATGTAGACAGTCCAACTCCCACTGGCCGAGGCGTTGGCCGTCATGTGGCACAGGCCGGCAGAGGTCAGAGGTGACACGAACTCCGGCAGGCCATCGGGGATTCCCCGCAGCGTGTCACACGAATAGCCATCCTCCGGCAGCAGGAAGGGAAGGTGAAGGTCGGGGTCTTCCTCCAGACGTACCTTGAAGGACAGGTGAGAGGACAGGTGTGAGGACAGGTGGGATGTGGAAGGGGGTGGGGTGGTGAGGAATGTGGTGAGGGAGGTAGGGTGAGTGTGGTACGGTGGTGTTGAATGTAGTCATGGGAGGTGTGGTGCTATGTTGGGTGTGGTGTTGGATGGTGAGGTAGGGTAGCATTTGGTGCAGTGTTGGGTGGTGAGGTAGGGTGGAATGTGATGTGATGAGGTGCTGTTTTGGGTGGTGTGGTGTGGTGTTGGGTGGTGTGGTGCAGCATTGGGTGGTAAGGGGTAGGGTAGAGGGAGGTTGTGTGGTGCGGTGTTGGGTGGTGTGGAGTAGGGTGGTGTGGTGTGATGTGGTGTGGGGTATGGGGTGGTATGTGGTACAATAGGTGTGTGGTGTGGTGTGATGTACTGTGCTGTGTGGTGTGGTGTGGTGTGATGTACTGTGCTGTGTGGTGTACTGTGTTGTGTGGTGTGGTGTGGTGTGATGTACTGTGCTGTGTGGTGTGGTGTGATGTACTGTGCTGTGTGGTGTGGTGTGGTGTGATGTACTGTGCTGTGCTGTGTGGTGTGATGTACTGTGCTGTGTGGTGTGGTGTGATGTGATGTGGTGTGATGTACTGTACTGTGTGGTGTGGTGTACTGTGTGGTGTGGTGTGATGTACTGTGCTGTGTGATGTACTGTGCTGTGTGGTGTGATGTACTGTGTGGTGTGATGTACTGTGCTGTGCTGTGTGATGTACTGTGCTGTGTGGTGTGATGTACTGTGCTGTGCTGTGTGGTGTGATGTGCTGTGTGGTGTGATGTACTGTGCTGTGTGGTGTGATGTACTGTGCTGTGTGGTGTGATGTACTGTGCTGTGTGGTGTACTGTGCTGTGTGGTGTACTGTGCTGTGTGGTGTGATGTACTGTGCTGTGTGGTGTGATGTACTGTGCTGTGCTGTGTGGTGTGATGTACTGTGCTGTGTGATGTGGTGTGATGTACTGTGCTGTGTGGTGTGATGTACTGTGCTGTGTGGTGTGATGTACTGTGTGGTGTGATGTACTGTGCTGTGTGGTGTGATGTACTGTGCTGTGTGGTGTGATGTGGTGTGATGTACTGTGCTGTGTGGTGTGATGTACTGTGCTGTGCTGTGTGATGTGGTGTGATGTACTGTGCTGTGCTATGTACTGTGCTGTGCTGTGTGGTGTGATGTACAGTGCTGTGTGGTGTGATGTGGAGTGATGTACTGTGCTGTGCTTTGTGGTGTACTGTGCTGTGCTGTGTGGTGTACTGTACTGTGCTGTGTGGTGTACTGTACTGTACTGTGCTGTGTGGTGTGGTGTACTGTATTGTGCGGTGTGGTGTACGGTGTGGTGTGGTGTACTGTACTGTGCGGTGCGGTGTGATGTACTGTGCTGTGCTGTGTGGTGTGATGTACTGTGCTGTGTGGTGTGATGTACTGTGCTGTGTGGTGTGGTGTACTGTACTGTGCTGTGTGGTGTGATGTACTGTGCTGTGTGGTGTGGTGTACTGTACTGTGCTGTGCTGTGCGGTGTGGTGTGATGTACTGTGTTGTGTGGTGTGGTGTGATGTACTGTGCTGTGCTGTGTGGTGTACTGTACTGTGCTGTGTGGTGTGATGTACTGTACTGTACTGTGCTGTGTTGTGGTGTACTGTACTGTGCTGTGTGGTGTGATGTACTGTGCTGTGGTGTGGTGTGGTGTACTGTACTGTGCTGTGTGGTGTGGTGTACTGTGCTGTGTGGTGTACTGTACTGTGCTGTGTGGTGTACTGTACTGTGCTGTGTGGTGTGGTGTGATGTACTGTGCTGTGCGGTGTGGTGTACTGTGCTGTGTGGTGTGGTGTACTGTGCGGTGTGGTGTACTGTGCTGTGTGGTGTGGTGTACTGTGCTGTGTGGTGTACTGTGCTGTGTGGTGTGGTGTACTGTGCTGTGTGGTGTACTGTGCTGTATGGTGTGGTGTACTGTGCTGTGCTGTGTGGTGTACTGTGCTGTGCGGTGTGGTGTACTGTGCTGTGTGGTGTACTGTACTGTGCTGTGTGGTGTACTGTACTGTGCTGTGTGGTGTACTGTACTGTGCTGTGTGGTGTGGTGTACTGTACTGTGCTGTGTGATGTGGTGTGATGTACTGTGCTGTGTGGTGTGATGTACTGTGCTGTGTGGTGTACTGTACTGTGCTGTGTGATGTGGTGTGGTGTGATGTACTGTGTGGTGTGATGTGATGTACTGTGCTGTGTGGTGTGATGTACTGTGCTGTGTGGTGTACTGTGCTGTGTGGTGTACTGTGCTGTGTGGTGTGGTGTACTGTGCTGTGTGATGTGATGTACTGTGCTGTGTGATGTGATGTACTGTGCTGTGTGGTGTACTGTGCTGTGTGGTGTGATGTGGTGTACTGTGCTGTGTGGTGTACTGTACTGTACTGTGCTGTGTGGTGTGATGTGGTGTGATGTACTGTGCTGTGTGGTGTACTGTGCTGTGTGGTGTGGTGTGCTGTGCTGTGGTGTACTGTGCTGTGTGGTGTACTGTACTGTGCTGTGCTGTGTGGTGTGATGTGGTGTGGTGTGATGTACTGTGCTGTGCTGTGTGGTGTGGTGTACTGTGCTGTGCGGTGTGGTGTACTGTGCTGTGTGGTGTACTGTGCTGTGTGGTGTACTGTACTGTGTGGTGTGGTGTGATGTGGTGTGATGTACTGTGCTGTGTGGTGTGGTGTGATGTACTGTGCTGTGTGGTGTGATGTACTGTGCTGTGTGGTGTGATGTGGTGTGATGTACTGTGCTGTGTGGTGTGATGTACTGTGCTGTGTGGTGTGATGTACTGTGTTGTGTGGTGTGGTGTGATGTGGTGTGATGTACTGTGGTGTGCGGTGTGATGTGGTGTGATGTACTGTGCTGTGTGATGTGGTGTACTGTGCTGTGCGGTGTGGTGTACTGTGCTGTGTGGTGTGGTGTACTGTACTGTGCTGTGTGGTGTGGTGTGGTGTGATGTACTGTGCTGTGCTGTGTGGTGTACTGTGCTGTGTGGTGTGGTGTACTGTGCTGTGTGGTGTACTGTGCTGTGCTGTGTGGTGTGCTGTGCTGTGTGGTGTGGTGTGGTGTACTGTGCTGTGTGGTGTGGTGTGGTGTACTGTGCTGTGTGGTGTGGTGTGGTGTACTGTGCTGTGTTGTGTGGAGTGATGTACTGTGCTGTGTGGTGTGATGTACTGTGCTGTGTTGTGTGGTGTGATGTACTGTGCTGTGTGGGAGAATGTGGACAGATATAATGTAGTGTGGTGCACTGTGGTTTGCTGTCTTTAACTAAAAAAAAAAAAAACTTAAAAAAAACCAACAAAAAACCAAACCATTTCTTTCCTGTCCCCCATTAACCCATACACACCAACAAAACGCTTTCATGTTCAGCACCAAGACACTTGAAAGAAACACCACCACAACACCAAAAAACAAAACAACAACAACACACACAGTGGCACACACAAACACACACACACACCTCTCCCCCTTCAGAGCGCGTCAGCTCATCAGTCATGTCCTCGGCGATGGCGACGACTCGCTCCACAAAGGCAGGGCACACTGGGGGCTCATTGGCGTCGGGGATGTATCGGGTCAGCAGCGCACGCACCTGCAGCCAATTTTTTTTTTTTTTTTTCATTTTATGACAGGTGCAACAGCCGAGTGGTTAAAGCCTTGGAGTTTCAATCTGAGGGTCCTGGGTTCGTATCTTGGTAACGGCGCCTGGTGGGTAAAGGGTGAGAGATTTTTTTCTGATCTCCCAGGTCAACAACATATGTGCAGACCTGCAAGTGCCTGAAACCCCTTCATGTTTATATGCAAGCAGTAGACCAAACATACACATTAAAGATCCTGTAATCCATGTCAGCGTTTGACGGGTTATGGAAACAAGAACATACCCAGCATGCACACCCCGAAAACGGAGTATGGCTGTCTACATGGCGGGGTTAAAACAGTCATACACGTAAAAGCCCACTGGTGCACATACCAGTGAACATGGGAGTTGCAGCCCACAAAGAAGAAGAATGATTTCATTTTACCTTGTGGACATTTCCACCGACAATGTTTACATGTGACATGATGTGATGTGGTGTGACATGATGTGATGTGATGTGACATGATGTGGTGTGACATTATGTGGTGTGATGTGGTATGACATGATGTGATGTGGTGTGACATGATGTGATGTGGTGTGACATGGTGTGACGTGGTGTGATGTGGTGTGACATGGTGTGATGTGGTGTGACATGATGTGATGTGGTGTGACATGATGTGATGTGGTGTGACATGATGTGATGTGACATGATGTGACATGATGTGATGTGGTGTGACATGATGTGATGTGGTGTGACATGATGTGATGTGACATGATGTGGTGTGACATGATGTGATGTGACATGATGTGATGTGGTGTGATGTGGCGTGACATGATGTGACATGATGTGGTGTGACATGATGTGATGTGGCGTGACACAAGGTGGAGCGGTGGCCTCGTGGTAATGTGCCACACTGGGAAGTGAGTCAGTGTCCAAGGGCTTGAGTCCCTAGAAATTCAGTGTCCAAGGGCTTGAGTCCCTAGAAATTCAGTGTCCAAGGGCTTGAGTCCCAGGATTTCTACTCCCCCTCCCCTTCCACTAGACCTTCAGTGGTGGTTTGGGTGCTAGTATTTCAGATGAGACGATAAACTAAGGTCTCATGTACAGCATTCACTCAACCAAAGTAAAAAATTTTTTTAAATTGTTTTCAAATAAAGCAACAGCAACAAAAACAAGTTGGTTGTCCCTGGCAAAATTCTAAAAAAAAAAAAAAAAAAAAAAAAATCCTCTCTGAGAGTAAAACAAGTATGCTTGCAGACATAAAGACAGATATATGGGTTGCACGCCACTGTAGCAACACACTCTCTCTGGGAGAGCAGCTTGAATTTATTGTGAAAAGAAAAAGTAATACAATATAAAACAACACTGATCCAAACATTAGAGGAATAAACAAAACAAGCAAACACAATAAACAAATAATTCAATATCTAAATAATGAGACACACAAAATATTGTGTCATCAAATGAAAATATCATATGAAAAAAAAATGAGCATGTCTTTGATGTTTGTAAAAAATCTATTTTGGTGTATGCTCCTGAATAAGAATCAAGTAAGAATTACATCTTCATGCCATAATAAATCGATGTGTGTGTGTGTGTGTATGTGTGTGTGTGTGTGTGTGTATCTGTGTGTGTGTGTGTGTGTGTGTGTGTGTGTGTGTGTGTGTGTGTGTGTGTGTGTGTGTATGTGTATCTCTGTGTGTCTGTGTGTGTGTGTGTGTGTGTGTGTGTGGTGTGTGTGTGTGTGTGTGTGTGTGTGTGTGTGTGTGTGTGTGTGTGTGTGTGTGTGTGTGTGTGTGACCACACTGCAGGTGTCCGTGTCTCTACATCCAGGAATGACTGGATACATACTATTTATCATGACAATATACACCCCGGGCAAGTAGTTCGCAAACCCTAAATGGGTCCCCCTACAGATGCATCTCTTCGTCAACCCTGACATCAGTCATCATCACTGAACTACAGAAAACGAAATGTCCCAAATTCTGGTGCACCAAACTAAACAAACAAACAAAAAAACACAAAAAAAACAACCAATAATAATGATAATATTAACAATAATAACACTACTACTACTACTACTACTACTACTAAAAAACCTCCACACCTGCAGGGAGTTGAGCTTGAAGCAGGTGGAGCTGATGGAGTTGATGTCATCGTTGGTCACCTTGGGCGCCTGCAGAAGGTGTGCCGCCTGGAGAAAATGAGAAAGAAAAAAGATGAAAGAAAAAAAGGAGTAAGTTTCAAGGTATCAGTGTCAAGGTGTTTGTGTCAGCTGCCGGAGTTTAGTGTCAACGTGTTTGTGTCAGATGCAGGAGGTTGGAATCAAAGTTTTTGAGTCAGCTGCTGGAGTTCAGTGTCAGTTTGTGTTTGCTACAGGAGTTTAGTGTCAAAGTGTTTGTGTTTGCTACAGGAGTTAAGTGTCAAGGTGTTTGTGTTGGCTGCAGGAGGTTAGTGTCAAAGTGTTTGTGTCAGCTGCAGGAGTTAAGTGTCAAGGTGTTTGTGTTGGCTGCAGGAGTTTAGTGTCAAAGTGTTTGTGTCAGATGCAGGAGTTTAGTGTCAAAGTGTTTGTGTCAGCTGCAGGAGTTTAGTGTCAAAGTGTTTGTGTCAGCTGCAGGAGTTTAGTGTCAAAGTGTTTGTGTCAGCTGCAGGAGTTAAGTGTCAAAATGTATTAGCTGCAGGAGTTTAGTGTCAAAGTGTTTTGTGTTAGCTGCAGGAGTTTAGTGTCAAAGTGTTTGTGTCAGATGCAGGAGTTTAGTGTCAAAGTGTTTGTGTCAGTTTCTGGAGTTTAGTGTCAAGGTGTTTGTGTCAGCTGCAGGAGTTTAGTGTCAAAGTGTTTGTGTCAGCTGCAGGAGTTTAGTGTCAAAGTGTTTTGTGTTAGCTGCAGGAGCTTAGTGTCAAAGTGTTTGTGTCAGCTGCAGGAGGTTGGTGTCAAAGTGTTAGTGTCAGTTTCAGGGTGTTAAAAGTCAAGGTGTCAGTGTCAAGGCATCAGTTCCAGGGAAATGTCGGGTGTTAGTGTCCCCACCCTCCCCCATCACCCCTTTTACCCACGCCCCCCTCATCCATCCATCCATCCATCTATCATCATCATCATCACCTCCACCACCATCCTCATCACCACCACATTGTTGCCTGGACGATGGGACAGCTGGCATCATTGTCATCATTATCATCCACAACCACCACCACCATCACCAAACACAACCACCAACCACGACGTGGCCCTCACCTGGATGATGCGACACAGGTGGCAGTCAGCGGCCAGCTCCAGCCCCTGCCTCTCTGCCCAGGCCTCCACCCGGCCCAGTCGGCGCTTGAGGCGCAGGCCCCACAGGCGTGAGCAGAGCTGCAGCTGGGGCTCCATCAGCAGGATGTTGAAGAGCCACATGTTGATGAAGTGGAACAGCTGCGAGAACAGCTGGATGGTCAGCGCCGCGTTGACCCGGCACCGCCGCAGCAGGGTCATGGCCGCCGACAGCGTGTTGAGCACGTCCGCCAGCATGGGCTGCCCCTGGCTGTACGGGTCTGTGCAGGGAGAAGGGAGGGTGGGGCGGGTGAGATAAAATATAATAATGGGGGATGACTGACACACCACACACTGACACACCCCACACACACTAACACACCAGACACTGACACACCACATACTGACACACACAACACACACACTGACACACCACACACACACTGACACACCACACACACACACACACAACACACACTGACACACCACACACTGACACACCACACACACACTGACACACCACACACACACTGACACACCACACACACACTGACACACCACACACTGACACACCACACACACAGCTTGCAGTGGGTTCTCATCCTTGAAGGCCCTGAAGGGATCCAGGAAGGCGGGCAGTGTATGCCCGGCATCAGACACAAAACCAAAACAACAACAAAAACAAATCCAAAAATAAACGACCCGCCTCCACACACACATACGAACACACACCTGAAGCGGCTCTCTCCTCAAGGCCTCGGAGGAGTTGAGGAAGGCGGGCAGTGTATGCCTGGTATCAGACACAAAACCAAAACAACAACAAAAAAACAAATCGACTCCACACACACATACGAACACACATGCCAACCCCTGTCAAAAAATTGTAGGAACAATCAGGAAATTTGGTCAGAACATTTTGAGTTTGTTAGGAACACTCTGACTCCGAACCACATCAGCAAACATACATTTTATCTACAAGACATAAAAACACTTGGGCCTACCTGCAACATGGTGTGACTCAAACTGCTACAATTAAGCTGATTGGTCCACTCAATGCTGCTTCAATGTAAACACGCACACGATTAGCTGAGCATCATCACGTGAGACCAAGGTTAGTAATGACTGCCCTGGCCTTGTGATCGATAAGTCTAGAGCATCTAAGTAATGTTACAACAGGAAAGCTTGTGACCATGCTATGTAGTTGAAAACAAACTCATTGGAACAATTTTGACGTTGGCGCAACAACAGAACAAACTGCTACCAAGAGTAACAAAATACGGAGAAATCGTAACAACTGGCATCTCTGCACCACACACACACAAACACACACAACACACTCACACACACACACACACAACACACTAACACACAAACACACACAACACACTAACACACACACACACAAACACACACAACACACAAACACACACAACACACGAACACACACAACACACAAACACACACAACACACAAACACGCACAACACACAAACACACACAACACACGAACACACACAACACACAAACACACTAACACACACAACTCACAAACACACACAAACACACCCTGAGGCGGGTTCTCATCCTCTAAGGCCTGGGATGGGTCAAGCAAGGTGGGGCAGTGTACTCCCAGCATAACACACAAAACCAAAACAACAACAAAAAGAACCAACCTGACCTCACACACACACACTGACACACCACACACACACTGACACACCACACACACACACTGACACACCACACCACACACACACACTGACACACCACACCACACACACACACTGACACACCACACACACACTGACACACCACACCACACACACACACTGACACACCACACCACACACTGACACACCACACCACACACACACACTGACACACCACACCACACACTGACACACCACACACACACACTGACACACCACACCACACACACACACTGACACACCACACCACACACACACACTGACACACCACACCACACACACACACTGACACACCACACCACACACTGACACACAACACCACACATGCCTTGCAGCAGGTTCTCGTCCTCGAAGGCCTTGGAGGGGGCGAGGAAGGCAGGCAGTGTACGCCTCGCACCAGACACAAAACCACAACAACAACCTGACTCCACACACACACACACACACACACACCACAAACCACACACACATACACACACACACACACCATCACCACCACCACCAGCATTCCCACACACCAACACACACACAACACACACCTTGAGGTGGGTTCTCATCCTCGAAGGCCTCAGAAGGGTCGAGAAAGGCAGGCATGACTCGCTGCAGGTCTCCCTGGAAGCAGCGCACCAGGTGGTGGAAGGCCATCTGCACGGCCTCCGCCAGCAGCTCCTGGGCCGGGGCAGCGAAGGGCCGCACCCCCACGTCCTGCTTCACCAGGTGCAGCACCTCCGACGTGTTGGCCATCCAGAACGCCAGAGAGGTCGGGTCGTTGTGCTGCTCCTGTGTGGCATTAAGGGGGTCAAGGTCATGAAGGTTAAATGGTGTCAGGTCAGTGTGAAAGCGGGGACCAAAACATCCTAATAATTATTCCAAGTTTGAATACTCTCTGACGGGTGCAACAGCCGAGTGGCTAAAGCATTGGACTTTCAATCTGAGGGTCCCGGGTTTGAATCTCGGTGACGACGCCTGGTGGGTAAAGGGTGGAGTTTTTTCCGATCTCCCAGGTCAACATATGTGCAGACCTGCTTGTGCCTAAACCCCCTTAATGTGTATATGCAAGCAGAAGACCAAATATGCAGGTTAAAGATCCTGCAATCCATGTCAGTGTTCAGTGCGTTATGGAAACAAGAACATATCCAGCATGCACCCCCACCCCACCCCCCACCTCCACCTGAAAGTGGAGTATGGCTGCCTACAAGGAGGGGTAAAAACGGTCATACACGTAAAAGCCCACTCATGTACATACAAGTGAACGTGGGAGTTGCAGCCCACGAATCCAACAGCAGAAGACGACGACAAAGAAGAAGCAGACTACTTTCTGCACACTGCAGTTCCCATGGCCACACAGGTGTGAATGGGGGTACCTGACGTAAGCTGGGGAAGGTAAAAACGGTGCAAGACAACGACCGGGCCATACCTACCTATGCCAAGCCTTTCAGTCTCAGTTTCAGATTCTCAACATGGCGTCAACTGCATTCAGACAAATCGATATTCACTACACCACATCTGCTGGGAAGCCGCCTGATCACCCCATGTCAAGCCCCCAGACACAAAGGATTTTGAGGCCAATGCCCCCAGGGTCTGTAAACAGCTATGGGACCTTTAACTCAGTACGGCCAGTCCTCTCTTCTCCTCTACACAGACCCCTCGGATGTCCAGTGGGTGTCTGAATGACCCAACCTTTAGCTTCTGTCGTCAGAATTGTGGTATCTTTGTCAACATTCACCTCTTCAGTATAAGAGCCTTCCGCTTGCAATATTTTGATGGTGGTAATTGGGGTGAAACGCTGTTAACGTCGTCTCTTTCGCCGTTCGTTTGGAGAGAGTTAACTCGTTCAGCACTGCACCCGAGCAATGCTCTGGCATCAAAGTTTTGTTTCAATAACACAGTTTCCGTGTTCCTACACACACATAAACTCCAAGCAAAGGGAGCTGACTCCTACAGCATTTCTGGCTGCATCCACACGCTAATTTGGAGAGAAGAAAACAGTTAATTTCAGACTATTTCCTGCACTTTTCCCCAATCAGAATGGGCAGGGAAGCCTGCTGAGGCAGTAGGCTCCCTAGGGTTGAGTGTGTTAACCCTGAACCTGAACAATCCATACGCCTTCGTCAATGACTTTATACTGTCGTTTTAAGCGTTTCTGGTTTTTCAATATTTTGTCACTTCCTGTCAATTGTGGACATCTTACTTACCTGGTTAACTAATTTACCCCTTCAGTGCTAGGGGAAAAACAGTAGAAGCAGAGGTGTTTCAAGTCATAAAACAACATCCAAAACAATGGGCCTAAAACTGAGAAAACGGCCTGGAGCTATATACCACTCTAGATAAACTGTGAACTTTCAACCTTCCAGAGTTATTTCCTTCTTTCTGATGACGTTAACAGTGACTTCACTGGGCACTATATATGATACGTTCTGTGGCACTCAAAAGATTTTAAAGGCCAAGACTAAGTTACGTGATATGTTCCATGGCAACTCAAGGGTTTTTTTTAAAGGCTGAGACTAACTTATGTGATATGTTCCATGGCAACTCAAGGGTTGTTTTTTTTTTAAAGGCTGAGACTGACTTATGTGATATGTTCCATGGCAACTCAAGGGGTTTTCAAGGCTGAGACTAACTTATGTGATATGTTCCATGGCAACTCAAGGGTTTTTCAAGGCTGAGACTAACTTATGTGATATGTTCCATGGCAACTCAAGGGTTTTTTTTAAAGGCTGAGACAAAGTTACGTGATATGTTCCATGGCAACTCAAGGGGTTTTCAAGGCTGAGACAAAGTTACGTGATACGTTCCATGGCAACTCAAGGGGTTTTTAAAATGCTGAGACTAAGTTACGTGATATGTTCCATGGCAACTCACAGGGTTTTTAAAATGCTGAAACAAAGTTACGTGATATGTTCCATGGCAACTCAAGGGGTTTTTTTAAGGCTGAGACAAAGTTACGTGATATGTTCCATGAGATGTTAAAGTTCTGGAAAACACGACGATGGCGCCTACCTGAATGGTGCGCTGGATCAGCTTGGACATCTTGGCGACAAAGTCGGACACCAGCTGTGCGTGCTGGGGGCGGGGCATGGAGGGGGTGTGGGCGGGCAGCACCAGCAGACGACGCACGGCCAGGTACAGCACGTAGGTGGGGGCCAGCTTGAACTGCACACTGCGGCTGTTGGCTTCCTGAACCACCGCCTTCAGCAGTCGGTCCTCCGCTGTGTGGTGTGGGGGGTTGGGGGGGGGAGGTGGGGGTGTAGGGGTGGGGGGGGGGGAAGGGGGGAACACACAATGATGATAACAATTTCTATAATGAATAAGAGCGATAATAATAATGATAATAATAATAATACAACTGACCTCCTGGCACCACTGCTTTCAGTGATCCGTCCTCCGCAGTGTGTGGGGGTGGGTGGGGGGGAGGGGCGTGTTAAGAACACGCAACGATAATGATGAATAATAATTAAATTAAAAAAATAATGATAATAACGGTAATGATTATAATAACAATGATAATAACAACAATAGTAATAATAATGATACTGGCCTCCTGCACCACTGCCTTCAGCAAACAGTCCTCTGCTGGGGGGGGGGGGGTGGGGGGGCAGAGAACACACAATAATAGTAATAACAATACGAAGGACAAGAAAGATAATAACAATAATAATAACAACAATAATTATCATCATAATGGCCTCCTGCACCACTGCCTTCACAAACGGTACTCTGCTCTTCAGAGGGGTGTAGAGCAGGGTGGAAGAACACACTATGATAATTGTGCGGGGAGGGAGATGTGGGGGGGGGGGGAGCGTGTAGAGTAGGGGGGTGTAGAGTGGGGCGAAGACACAATATAATAAAATCAGTCCAGTTCAGTTACTCAAGATGGCGTCACTGCTTTCAGACAAATCCAAATCCATATACACTACACCACATCTGTTAAGCAGGAGCCTGAACAGCAGCTTAACCCAACACGAATAGTCACGTCTTAACCCTTTCACCACCAAGCTCGCATTTATGCACAGGCATGGTAGAGGACCCATGTCACTGAAAGGTGACCACTCAGTGGTCTGTTATCCATGAACCTACTGCTCTTAGTGTTCGGTGGAAGGATAGGCCATATTTTCTATACATCGCAGAGGGAATCCCCAGCTATTCTTAGCCACTGTCTTTTCTGAGTTAATACCACAAAGGAATTTTGTACTCTAAATCGACTGGCGGTGAAAGGGTTAAAGGTAAAAAAAAAAAAAAAAGAAAAAAAAGAAAAAAAGAAAAAAAAAGCAGAAACAAATAAATGGATGTATCATGAAATTAGTGAATAGATAATAAAACAAATAATAAATGAAATACAAAAAAACGTAAGTAGATAGATATGAAACAAAAGTGAATAATGAATAATAAAAATAAAAAATAATAATAATAATAGTAACCATAATAATAATAATAACAGCAAGAAGAAGAAAAGAGGAGGAGGAGGAGGAGGAGGACTTTCCAGCCTGAAATCCCAAATCAAAAACAACAGGTATGGTGGCTGAATGGTTAGAGCACTGGATACTGGCTTGAACTGCCGGAGTTTGATCCCTGGCCCACCTGGTTGGCATAAAGGGTGGAGATTTTTCCTACCCCCCATGTCGACACATCTGCAGACCTGCTGGTGCCTCAACCCCCTTTGTGTGTATACGCATGCAGAGATCAAATATGCACGCTTAAGATCCTGTAGTCCATGTCAGCGTTTGGTGGGTAATGGAAATAAAAACATGCCCAGCATGCACATCCCCGAAAATAGAGTATGGCTGCCTACATGGCAAGGTGGTATACAAATGGTCATACACATAAAAAGTTACGTGTGTGTGTGTGTGTGTGTGTGTGTGTGTGTGACTGAAACCTGACTGAACGAGGCAGGAAACGAATGATGAGCACCCAAATGCAGCTCTCAGTCAGGTCTACCCTAACCCAGGCAGGAAGCCTTTTGTGCAAATGACCCTGTGTCCATAAAGTTCTTGGAGCTTGGTTTCTGACAGAGGACAGTCACTATATATATATATATATATATAAAAGTATCCACAGCGTATCATATCAAGGTTTAGGTTAGGACCACAACTATTTACACTCCCCCTGACTTATTTAGGAAAGTTGGCAGAATGGATAAGATGCCCAGTTGTTGTGAGGGCGTGGGTTTGAATCCCAGTCTTGCCTTTCTCCTGAGTTTGACTGGAAACCGAGGTCCCGTGTGTAGCATGCACTTGGCGCACTGAAAAAGAACCCAAGGCAACAAGATTGTTGTCCTCTGGCAAAATTCTGTAGAAGAAATCCACTCTAATAGGTACTCAAATATATATGCATGCACGCACTCTGGGCCTGACTTAGCATGTTGAGTTATGCTGCAGGTCAGGCATCTGCTTAGCAGATGTGGTGTAGCGTGTATGGATTTGTCTGAACGAGTGACGCTTCCTTGAGAAAGTGAAACTGAAACCCCTGACTTCCCTCTCTCTCTGTACCTTCCAGTCTGAAGTCCAGTGCAGCAGGCAGCTGGTCAGCCTTGTGGGGAGGAGTCCTGCCTGCCGTGTGTGCGCCAGGCGTCACTCTGAAACAGTCACCACTTCTGCTAATAATCACACTTGGTGTGTGCGTGCGTGCGTGCGTGCGTGCGTGCGTGCGTGCGTGTGTGCGTGCGTGACTGACTGACACTGGAAACCAATGATGAGCGCCTAAACGCAGAGCTCTCTGTCAGCTTTAACCAGGGCCCGTATGCACGTCGATCCGGATAGAGGGCTATCCGCGAATAGCGCCTATTCGGGTGGATAGGCCGCAGATTTTGGTATGTACGTCAGAACGCATAAGCTATCCGACTGGGCTAAACGCGGATAAAGTTATCGGTGCCTCGGGGGTCAGATAGCGAGCCTAAACGCGGATAAATATGGCGGCATTGATGTTTTTCAGTGAATAGACGTTAAACTGAAGATTAACACACACACACACACACAATAACAGGTTAAATGGAACAATGATGGTTGATCGATGCAGGCGGGGCAGTTGGAATAGAAGGACATCGCCATGAATTATCACTGATTAACGAATCAAAGAACAAAGGCAACCCACAACTCACCTCCGATGAGGGTTGGTTACACTCGGATTCAAACTGCTGAATAACAGCGCACGTTCCACCTGCATCTCTTCCAGAAATACTAGAATTTCATCAGCACAGAAATTTGGCTTCCTAGTGCGCTTTGAATTCTCCATGGCAAGTAATACAAACAATAAAAACTGGGACTGACGAAAACCGACGAAGCACGTACCAGCGGTAGTTCCACGAGGGAGGGTATGTCTAAACCGAAAGCAATGCCTGCTGCACCGCGGTTTTCCAAAGAATCTATAAATAGCGCGCCGTGTCCTGCCCCGTAAACGCGGAGAGCTATTCAATCACGAATAGGGCGACGTACATACCAAAACCGGAGAGGAGCTAATCGCGTTTAAGCTCCGAATAGCTAACCGCGTTTAAGCCCTAAACGCGCATAAGCTAATCGGGTTTGACGTGCATACGGGCCCAGGTAGGCAGCTTGTTGTGCAAATGACTTTATGTTTGTAAAGAGTTTTGGTTTCCATGTGTGTGTGTGTCTGTGTGTGTCTGTGTGTGTGTGTGTGGAGTGAATTCACACAGTAAGTCATTCACACACCTAGTCATGTGTGCACACACATATACATTCTCACAGCGATACAGACATAGCAACCCCCCTCACCCCCACACTCACACACAGAGCAACGGATACAAAGCAACACACAAACACACAACAACAACAACAACAACACACACACACACACACACACACACACACAATAGAACATTGATGTTTTTGTTTTTTTGACTTTTTGCATTCATTATCAGTTGTTTTGCTTGTTAGTTTAATGACTTCTCTTTTACAAAGTACTTTAAGTAATTTCCTGTAATTGTATTCAGATATTTTTTCCAAATTTCACCCTCATTTCACCCTCATTTGCCCAGTTTCCCCCAACTCTCCATTCATTCACACACCCCACCCCTTCTAACCGATAATATTCAAATGTATTCATAAATACTTTAACAAAATGTCTTCAATCACCGATATGTGTGACGGGACATTAAACAAAATTCCTTCTCCACACACACTCACACACAACCCCTCACCCCCACCCACAACAAACACACACACACACACACACACACACTGACCTGCCTGATGTGCCGGGCGGCTTGGTGACGGTCTCTATATGACCATCCACATCGAAACTTGTCTCCTGGTGCAGCACGTTGCGTGAAGAGGAGGGAGGGGGGGCACCCTTCGTCCCCTGGGGCTGCTTGGACACCTGTAACAGTTTGGTTGGTTGGTTTTTTTAAGTGGGGGGCTGGGGGTTGGGGTGTGTGTGGGGTGGGCCCGATTTTTGTAAAATAATTCTGAATACAATACCAAATGATAACTCATATTTTGTATCAGTTGCATGACATATATACAGCATTTTCACGTGAACCCCCCCTCCCCGACTCCCCTCCCCGACAGGATCTCCTGAATTAAACATCTTTAGTCCAGTCTAGTCTTGTTTTGTTGGTTTTTTTGTTGTTTTATTTTACAATTATTTAATCTTTATTGTTGCCCTTTTTTGTTTTTTGTTTGTTGATCAATTTCTTTTTAAATTAACTCCTTGACAGCTGAGCCTTGGTGAAGAGAAATCAGTGTGACATGAAGTTACAGTGCGGTCACTACGTTTTGTGCATACCTGACTCATTGAACCCGACGCCTGAGCATTGCTCGGACGTCAAATTTCATCTCATTAACTCACTCTGGACGAATAGTTTTCTCCCTTGCTTTCCTCTACAGATGACCCATTTGTTAAGGTTAGGAAAAAAATCACAAAAACATAAAAAAATCACAATAAACAAAATACAAAACATAAAGTAACTGAATGAAACACAGTGTACTTGACCCACTGACCCCTCTCCTCACGTCATGTGTACACCCACCCCTCTCCCTCTCTTCACAGCCCTCAGAAGCTGAGTCTCTATCAGTACCTCCTGGATGGTAGCTTTCTTCACTGCAGATACTTTATTCAAAGTTTTCAACATCCTCATCAATGTCGAAACCTTCAGACTGAAGCATTTCAATCACTTCAGCAGCAGTAAAAGCCGCTGTCGTGATCTATTTTGCTCCAAAAATTTCTACTTGTATCACCTGCAACACCATTTTCAATACGTATGCAGATTAGCTTGTCATGTGGGGTGCCGAGGTCAACGGCTTGCCAGCGAGTGTGGTGTTAAGTAATTTCATGAAGAAACTTTCTATTCGACCCTTGACACATTCGCAATGCCCAGTGTAGCTGCGACTGTTATGCTACCCCATGAGGAAAATGTGAAAAAATTCTTAATTATCAAAACCACTATAGTGTTCTGTCTTACGTCAGGAATGCTATATAGCATTCCATCATTCGGAGTGAGTTAAACCAGTTTTCAAGTTCATGCATATGCATATCAGCTTCAAAGAAATGGAGCAAACTTCTATAGCATTTCCCGATGTTTCCACATGTACCTTGTTTTTTCCACATTAACACGGCATGTAAGTCTACCAAGGATGTAAACTCCCCAGGGTTGAATCATGGGTTTAGCAGTAGTGTCATTGCATTTTGTCGAGCAAAAGTAAAGTGAAATTCCAAGGGGAAGAATTTAAGTAAGAATGGTGACTGACACCCTGAGCTGTGTCTGCTTCAAAACCCACCTGTTCAAACAGGACTCTGGGTGGGATGAAGAACATTCTCTCCATTACATTGTCTCCATTCTTCCTCCTCCTCCCCACCCCGCTTTGCCCTCTACTGGTCATCCTGTAGTGTGTGTGTGTCTGTGGGTAGATGTTTGTGTGTGTGTGTATCAATATATGCGTCGTTTCATGTACGGTGTTTAGAGCCCATTCCATGAGGAGTTTGCGCCATGTAAATACTATCTATCATTATTATTATAATTGTCATTATTAACAGAATTTCAAACACCAGCACCCCCCCCACACCAACCAACCCCTTCAAAGCGTGGGTTGAGGGAGTCATTGACAGAATATCAATCACCAACACCCCACCTCCTCAAAGCGTGGGTCGAAGAAGTCATAGTCGGACACGACAGAATATCAAACACCAACACCCCCACCCACCCACCCACCTCCTCAAAGCGTGGGTCCAGGAAGTCATAGTCGGACACGACAGAATATCAAACACCAGCACCCCCACCCACCCACCCACCTCCTCAAAGCGTGGGTCGAAGAAGTCATAGTCGGACACGACAGAATATCAAACACCAACACCCACCCACCCACCAACCTCTTCAAAGCGTGGGCTGAGGGAGTCATTGACAGAATATCAAACACCAACACCCCCACCCACCCACCCACCTCCTCAAAGCGTGGGTCCAGAAAGTCATAGTCGGACACGACAGAATATCAAACACCAACACACCCACCCACACACCCACCTCTTCAAAGCGCGGGTCCAGGAAGCGGAAGAAGTGGTGACGGCCAAACTGCAGCGTCATGCCGTGTCTCAGCATGGTGGTCTCCGTCACGCGACGGTTCTCCACAAAGATCTCTGCGTCACGCACCGTGGGCGTCACCGTGACGATGCCCTCTGTGTGGGCCAGGATGCAGTGCTGGGGCCGGATGTCAGGGGCAGACAACTGCACAATAATGATACCATTAAGTTTCTTAATAATACCAATAACATCCTTAATAATACCATAATATTCTTAATAATACCAATAATATCCTTAGTAATACTGATAACTTTCTTAGT
The DNA here is from genome assembly GCF_041734735.1 of Babylonia areolata. NCBI lineage: Eukaryota > Metazoa > Mollusca > Gastropoda > Neogastropoda > Buccinidae > Babylonia > Babylonia areolata. The sequence continues at coordinate 50,499,804 of NC_134898.1, forward strand.
AACACCAATAATGTTCCTAATAATCCAATAATGTTCTTAATAATACCAATAATGTTCTTAATAATACCAATACCATTCTTAATAATGCCAATAATATTCTTAATAATACTAATAACATTCTTAGTAATGTTCTTAATACCAATGATATTCTTGATAACAGTAATACCAATGATAGTCTTAATAATAATCATAAGAAGAAGAACAAGAACAAAGAAGAACAACAGTACATTTACATCCAGTGCTTTTAAACCTCTCAAAATGTTTTTAATAAGTCAGACACAATGCACGTAAGGAAAAACACACACACACATGCTCTCTCTGTATCTCTAATGTTGTAAAATATGGTGTTCTCACTGAAAGCCCACAACCCCTTCAAATGCTGCTTTGGCCTTATTGAATAAAATTCTTATTCTGATTCTCTAATGCACACACATCCACACACGAAAACTCTCACTTACACACAAACACGCTGGGAAGAAATAGGCAGGGATCTATAGAATACAGGTACAGCATGGAGCACTTTAATCATGCAGTCTTTCTTGACAAAGAATGTTTCTAGATTTGTTTTAACCCACTCCAGACGATGGAACACTTTTGCGTTCCTGACGTAAGGTAACGTTCAAACAGAATGCTATAGCAGTTTTGAAATTAAAATTTTTTCCATGTTTTCCTCATGGGGTAGCATAACAATCGGTGCTACACCTGGCATTGCGAATGTGTTTCATGGGTCGAATGGAAAGTTTCTTCATGAGATTCTGTAACACACTCCACAGCGAGCCAGCAAGTTCAGGACCCCACACGACAAGCTAATCTGCATACGAATCGAAAATGGCGTCACAGGTGATACAAGTGGAAATTTTTGGAGCAAACTAGATCTTGACAACAGATTTTTCTGCTGCTGAAGTGACTGAAATGTTTCAGACTGAAGGTTTTGACATCGATGAGGATGATGAAGACGTTGAATAAAGTATCTGCAGTGAAGAAAGCTGCCAGCAAAATGGTACTGATAGTGACTCAGCTTCTGACAGCAGTGAAGAGGGAGGGGGGTGGGCGTTAACACGATGTGAGAGGGGTCAGTGGGTCAAGTACAGTGTTTCTTCCAGTTACTTTATGTTTTGTATTTTTTGTGATTTTTTCCCTAACCGTAACAAATGGGTCGTCTGTAGGAAAAAGCAAGGGAGAAAACTATTCGTCCAGAGTTAGTTAATGCATGTGAGTTAGGGACTGTGAGAGATTGAAAAAGGCAGTGCATTCCAGGTTCCTACAGCTGAAGAGCTTAAATATATCACATTCTACTTCTGTTTATTTCAGTGACTTTCCAAACTCTGGATAATGGTCTGTTTTTCCAAGAACTTATCCAGCCAAGACTGTGTGTGGGCCCAGCTCCTACCTGAAGAAACTGGTTGGTGGGGGTGACAGGCTCCTCACGCCCCACTTCCGTGATGTTGAGCGGCAAGAGATGCCTCTGAGCATGACTGTCTGCAAAGACACAACAAGAACTACGTCAATGTCCATTCAGGGGCAAAAATCCAGGTTCCAAACTGATGCTTTCAATGACCCTTTTAAGTTAACCAGCCTTCAGCTTTTATGATGGTCATCAGAATGGTGGTGACTGCAATCAATAGTTTTAGATGAACCTTATTTCATTTGTGTAACATCCATATTCTTTTTCTTCTTTTCATTTTGCATACACACACACACACACACACACACACACACACACACACACACATATATATATATATATATATATATAGATAGAGAGAGAGAGAGAGAGAGAGAGAGAGAGACAAGTGGGAGGGAGGGAGGGAGGTAGGTAGATAGACAGATAGATAGACAGATAAACATAAAACAAAACTGGAAATCAGAAACTTAATCAAAAGAAAATCTCTTTTTTTTAGAAACTTAATCAAAATCTTTTTTTTTCTTTTTTTTTTTTTAAAGGTCCAGGAAGGCCATGACTATAGTGTTCCAAGTTACCAGTTACCACCATATCCAAACACTGCAAGTGTTGAACCCTTTCTTGAGTGTCCTTTGGTTTGAAACCTATGGAACTTTACTGAACAGAAAACAAAACTGGAAAAAAAAATATGTTAAAATTCTCAGTTACAGACCTTCTGTTTGAACGAATCTCGCATCAGAAAGAAAATGAAAGGTTTAGCAACTTTAATCATTCTGGCTGGGTAAATGTATACATTTCATTCTGGCTGGGAAAATAAGCATAAGTATTTTAAACAAAATTCATGTTTTTCCTTAAGAGTCTATTTTGCAGAGGTAACTTAATTAATCTGACAGCAATTTAACACTTGATCTGACACTCCACCAAGGACGTAATTTGGAAATGACATTGACTGGTGTTGATGTACCTAAAACTGATACTACATAAAAAAAAAGTCACAACAATTTAATAATGACATGGATTAATCTTAAACTGATCGGAATAAATGGAATTAAAAATTTTGTAACAGGAAAAAAAAAAGTACTGAAATGTGATAAAACAAAATACCAAAAAAATATGAAAAACAAAATTATGCAGACTTTTACTTGTCAAAAAAAACAAAACCAAACAACTTTGGAAGACAGAATTATACACTTTTACTTGTCAAAAAAAAACCCAAACAACTTTTAAAAACAAAATTATGCAAACTTTTACTTGTCAAAAAACAAAACAAAAAACAAACTTTGGTAAATAAAATCATGCAGATTTTTACTTGCCAACAAAAAAAAACAACAAAAAAAAACCTTTGGAAAACAAAATTATGGAGACTTTTCCTTGTCAAAAAAAAAAAAAAAAAGGTGGGGTGTGTGGGCGGTGGTTCAAAAGTTTGTGTGGCGTACCTCTGGCGTTGAGGTCGATGAGGTAGGGCAGTCGGTCAGCCTGGGTGGCTGGCTGGTCGTGTGCTTTGCGCAGGTCGTCATGGGACACCGCCCTCTGCCGCTTGTTGCGACGCTTAAAGTCCGCTGATCGATGTCGCAGCTGGAAGATGACAGTGCCTGTGGAAAACAAGGAGATGTGATGTGCTGATCACGTAAACAAAACTATTCCCGTTTTGGGGGGCCTGGGGGTGGGGGGGGTGGGGGGGGGGGGGTCGAACCAGCTTGCTCAAATTCTCTCTCGCTTCCAAGGTGGACGCGTTATCTCTTGGCCATCACTCCAATGTGAGGCCTTAAAGCCCTTTCTATCAAGAACAGATTAAAGATGTTGTTGATAATTTTGTACTGCAGTAAGACATTTGAATTTCAGTTCAGTTTACAGTTAATTTTGTTTATAGGTTTTCGCTCCTTTGTACATGGATCTTTTTTCGTTTTCTTTTTTTTCGACTAAAATCACAGTTTAAGTATCTCAAGGAGGTGTCACTGCCTTCGGATAAATCCACATGCTACACCACATCTGCTAGACAGATGCCTGACCAGCAGCATAGCCCAACGTGCTTAGGCCTTGAGTGCATGCATATATATGTGTGTACCCATCAGAGTGGATTTCTTCTACAGAATTCTGCCAGAGGACAAAACTCTCGTTGCCATGGGTTCTTTTTCAGTGCGGCGCTGAGTGCGTGCAGCATATGGGACCTCAATTTATTGTCTCATCCAAATGACTAGATACTCAGGTCACTGGGAGAAGGGTGAGAGTGGAATTTGAACCCAAACCCTCATAATACATGGACAGACATTCACTTTTTCACCGCAAGTTTCTGCGTGAAAAGACACTACCCAGTGCCAAATATTTAGGAAACGTTGCTTTCAGTCACAGGCCTCGGTTCATGTCAAAACAACACAAGGGACTTGTTCACTTCAAACCTGGTCAGGGAGCAAAGGTTAGTCAGTGTTCTATTGGCGGGAAACTGGCTGCAGCTGTTGAGCTTTGTCACAATGTGAAAAATGGTCTTATCAAAATCAATGTGACCCCCTCGATGTCGACAAAAGTCTGATAGATGGCAGTGGTCTGTCAACAAAAGTGGCCTGTGGTGGTGAAAGAGTTAAAGTGAAGACCACACACTGACCGCGGTGTTTGGGGTGCTGGTCTGTCTAGTCAACAAAAGTGGCCTGTGGTGGTGAAAGAGTTAAAGTGAAGGCCACACACTGACCGCGGTGTTTGGGGTGCTGGTCTGTCTAGTCAACAAAAGTGGCCTGTGGTGGTGAAAGAGTTAAAGTGAAGGCCACACACTGACCGCAGTGTTTGGGGTGCTGGTCTGTCTAGTCAACAAAAGTGGCCTGTGGTGGTGAAAGAGTTAAAGTGAAGGCCACACACTGACCGCGGTGTTTGGGGTGCTGCAGGCTGATGGCCAGGGGGCACTCCCCATCGTCCAGCACCCTCTCCTCCCCCACACTCCCCCCGTGGTACTCCTGGCTGCCCGGCGGCAACATCACCTGCACACCACCCAACCGGCAACATCATCAACAACCACATACTTATTAGTAAGTTGATTCACAGCGGCAGAATTCTGCCATCATCATCAGAAGTAAATATTTCCCACCAGCCACATTCCCCTCCAAACTGCCAAGACACTGAAGTCACAAAAAAAGGGACAAAGAGATCATTCTTTCACTCACGTTAGGAAAAAAAAAATCTAACCTGGGGTTTGATGTGTTTTGGCAAGATACTAAACATCAGATACATTCATCAGATCACCAATTCACAAATGTGCCGAAGCATCAAGCAGCACACTGAACCATTATTGTCGAGATGTGCTGACATCAGTGACGGAAATAAAACTCTGCTGGTATGGCCACTTAACAAGATCCAATGGCCTTGCTGAAACAGCCCTAAAAGGAACTGCTGAGGGACAGAGAGGGACCGGGGAAATTTTTTTATATATTTATATGTGTGTGTGTGCGTGTGTGTGTGTGTGCGTGTGTGTGTGTGTGTGCGCGCGTGTGTTTATGTGTGTGTGTGTGTGCGTGTGTGTGTGTGAGTGTGTGTGTGTGCGCGCGCGTGCGTGCATGTGTGCGTGTGCGCGCGTGTGTGTGTGTGCGTGTGTGCATGTGTGCGTGTGTGTGAACTGACAACACAGCAGAACAGACAGAAAACCAATCTGCAGAGACCCAGACACTGACAGTGACACACAAACAACAGACCTGGATGAATCTGGTTTACGGTTCTGTGCTGTGCCCCAATGACTCTTCACAAACAGTTGAGGGAGGAGGAGAAGGCAGAGGGGAGGGAGAGGAGGAGGAGGAGGAGGAAGAGGAAGAAGAAAAGGTGTAGGAGGAGGAAGAGGAAGAAGAAGAAGATAAAGGAAGAAGAGCAAGAAGAGAAAGAGGAAGAAAAAGAAGATGACAACGAATACAGGAGATGGAAGAAGGAAAACGGGTGTTCACTCATGGATGCATGATTTACAGCACACCACTGAATGTCACACACAAGAAGGGCACACAAAACACACCCACACCAGTGCACACACTTCATGCAAGCAAACTGAAACATATCTGTTGCAAGCACCCACAAACTCACCACAAGTACAAAGTGAAGGGAAAATTGAAACTTACTCAGACAAAATTAGAACAAAAAGAAAAGACCCTTGCATTGTTGAAAAAAAACAAACAAAAAAACAACAAAAAACTTTCTAGATCTTTGTTTGTTTGTTGTTGTTGTTGTTTTTTCGGGGGCAGTTTACTTTTAATAACTGTAGAAAAATTGTGTTCATATCCAACACACACACACACACACACACACACACACACACACACACACACACACAGAGCAACAACAACAACAAAAAGTCTCTCCCTCTCTCTCTCTCTGTTTTGTTTTAATATCTGCTCACATCATATTCATTCTTTTATCACGATAATCTTTTATTATGCAACAAAAATATGTTAAAACATTAACCCAAGTCATAAGGACCTGATGGCCAATAACATCAGTGTCAAAATGTCAAAACATCAACCCTCCCTCTCTCTCTCTCTCTCTCTCTTTCTCTCACCCACTCACACACACACACACACACCATGGAGAGGGGACAAGACAGTGAAATAAAAAAATTAAAAAAAAATAAAAAAAGGTTCACTGCACAAGTAACGGCACTGCGGATAGATAGGATAGATACCACCTGACATACAGACGTCATATGTAGCACAAATGCCGGAGTTGTTCCCCCCCCCCCACCTTGCCTCCACCTCCCCTCCCCTCCCTCCAACTCCCCCTTTTCCCCCATCCACCTTCACCATCCCAGTACATAAACGTTATTATTTGCCAGATTTCTGTGTGTGTGTGTGTGTGTGTGTGTGTGTGTGTGTGTGTGTCCAAACTGCTTTTGGCTCATACAGTTTGTGTGAGTGTGTCTGTGAGTGTTTGTAAGAGAGAATGAGAGAGAGAGAGTGTGTGTGTGTTGGGAAATGGGGGAAGGAAGAGAAAAGAAATAGAGTGGAGGGGGAAAGAGAATGGGGGGGAGGGGGGAGGCTGAGGGAGAGAGAGAAAGAGAGAGAGACAGACAGACAGACAGAGTGAGAGAGAGAGTGAGGGACAGGGGGAAAGGAGAGAGAGAATGGGAAGGAGAAAGTGAAAAAGAGACAGAGATATACTCATGCGTGTCACACGCATGCACGCACACGCACATGTGTACACACATACACACAGAAAAGTATATTCCATAGATTACAGAGTAGGAAACAGAGTGTCTTGATATTTTGTATTTACTTTAAAGGAAGCGAGAGATGGATTGTGATCGACTGAAAAAAGCAGTGAATTCTATAACTAGATGCCCCCCCCCCCCCCCCCCGCCCCCCACCCCCCCATCATGTTTCTCTCTGTCGAATTTGCTCACACACAAGAGCGAGGAGACCTTGAAGGGCCATATTATTAACTATAAACAGTTGGAAATATACTAAGGTGCAACTAGTTGTAGAATTACAATCATGAAAGGAAAGACATCAGATCTTGTTTATCCATTCTCTGTTCAACAGAGGGCAGGTATGCTGTGTGCCTTCATAACTTGTGAACGTCGCTCAGTGCAAGTGTCTAAGCCTCCACTCTGACATAAAACAGCTGTATAAGGAAGACTGCTTTTCTTCTTCTTTTCTGCGATTGTGGGCTGCAAGTGCAACTCCCACGTTCACTCGTGTGTACACTGAGTGGGCTTTTACGTTTTTACCCTGCCATGTAGGCAGCCATACTCCGCTTTCTGGGGTGATGTCAGATTGCGTTTCAACCATAGGGAAAGCCCTTCACTATCAGGAAGAGGGAATTTCTAACTTGCTGATCATGTTTCCTTTCAAGAACAATCTGGCCCGGACTGATTTTATATCATCGTAATCCTGTGAGGAAAAAGAAACCATGGACCATAACTCTGTTTCAAATGTGCACACATGCACTTTAGCGTGCACATGCACACACAGACAGATAGATGGACAGACGGACAGACAGACAGGTAGGCAGATAGATAGACAGGGAGACAGACTGACAGATAGATGAATAGATTAATCGACTGACAGACTAATGGAGAGACAGACTGATAGATGCATATAGAAATCGAGACTGACAAGAGCAACAGCCCAGCTGTGAAAGCATTAGACTTTCAATATGTGGAGAGTTGGTTTGAATCCAGGTCACAAGGGGGTGGGGCATGGTGGGGGGGAGGGGTTTGGGGGGCGGGGGAACATGTCACTCCCATACTGGCCTGTCCACACACACTCAATGCTGTATCAATCATAACCCACAGCTGTACTGTCCACCCAGGCTGACAGAGGATGACTGCCTGTCCAGTTTGGTACAGTGCTAAACCTCCAGCAAAAAGAACAGTGCAGGGTGCAGAGTACCTATCTACCCAATGTGGTACCACCCCACCCTGTGATGTACCCACCCAGCCAGGAGTACCCACCTCTTTAGATACAACTGTGCAGGGTACCTATCTACCCAGTATGGTACCACCCTACCTTGTGATGTACCCACCCAGCCAGGAGTACCCACCTCTTTAGATACAACTGTGCAGGGTACCTATCTACCCAGTATGGTACCACCCTACCTTGTGATGTACCCACCCAGCCAGGAGTACCCACCTCTTTAGATACAACTGTGCAGGGTACCTATCTACCCAGTATGGCACCACCCTACCTTGTGATGTACCCACCCAGCCAGTAGTGCCAGAACCCACCTCCAGGAGACAGAACTGTGCAGGGTACCTGTCTACCCAGTATGGTACCACCCTACCCTGTAATGTACCCAGCCAGCAGTTCCCACCTCCAGGAGATAGAACTTTGCAGGGTACCTCACTCACCCAGTATGGTACCATCCCACCCTGTACCCACCCAGCTGGTGGCAGAATCCACCTCTGGTGGATAAAACTCTGCAGCGTGCATATCTACCCAGTATGGTACCACCCTACCCTGTGATGTACACACCAACCCGGTAGTACCCTCCTCTAGTAAACAGAACTTTGCAGGGTACCTATCTACCCAGTATAATGCCACCCCACCCTGCAGTGAACCCACCCACCCACCCAGTGCTAGTACCCACCTCCTGGAGACAGTACTGGGCAGGGTACCTATCTACCCAGTACTGCACCACCCCACCCTGTTCCCACGTTTTAAAAAATGAGAAGTACCCACCCAGCCAGCAGTACCCACCTCCAGCAGACAGAACTTTGCAGGGTACCCATTGACCCAGTATGGTAAAACAACACCCTGTACTGGTCTATCTACCCAGTATGGTACCACCCCACCCTGCAATACACCCACCCACCCACCCAGTTGTGCCAGAACCCACCTCCAGGAGACAGAACTGGGCAGGGCACCTGTGTCACCCTATGTATGGTACCACACCATCCACCCTGTACCCACTCATCCAGAAGTATATATGTATGACAGTCAGTTGTGTCTGACTATGACCATCAGAACAGCAGAGGAGGCAACTGCTGTCCTATCTGGGCCAGAATTGGACAATAGTGGAGAGTGTCTTGCCCAAGTTAAATCCCCACTCTCTCGGCCAAGAGGGTTTTTATACAGTTAGCGCTGGGATGGCCCCCAAAGGCCAACTAACCCCCCAAAGCTGCAGAACTCAGAGCCAGTGCAATCTTGCCTCCTAGTTTGAGGGTCATAGTCCTTCACAAAAGACTAAGTTGTAAACGATTTCCCATTGCAGTGGAGAAAACCACTGATCATACAGCTCTCATCCAGCAGTACCCACCTCCAGCATCTACCCAGTATGGTACTACCCCCACCCTGCAATGTACCAACCCTCCCAGTCAGTGCCAGAAGAACCCACCTCCAGGAGACAGAACTGTGCAGGGTCCTCTTTCTCCAGGCCGTACTTCTCCATGGCCTCCCTGATGACGGTGGCCGTGGTGTCGGCCGTGGACAGCAGCAGCGTCTTGTAGGGCACATCCGGCTGGAGAGACTCTCCATAGATCTTCAGGGTCCCGCCTGCCGCCAGAACAGGGAGACATGGGTTAGTTTAAAAGAAGGAAGCATATCTTCTGACTGTCACTGCTGATGTGTGCACATGTCAAATGATCGGTATAAGGACAAGCCCGGCACTTCCTTCTTTGAGGAAGTGTATGGGTTTGTTCCAATGTACCTTTTATTTACACCTTTGTGCTAGCTGAATCAGTAGCATAAATGAAGCTGTATACCTTGTGAATGGAGAAAGTTACCACTCTTTACTATTTGTTAATCGAATGAACTTGGTTTACATCTTTTATAACATCTTTTTTCTAAACCCCTTGAGTGCCACAGCACTTAATTATTATGTTCCTGCACAGTGATGTCACTGATGATGTCATCAGAAGAAGGGAAATAACTCTGAAAGGCTCAAATTTAGCACAGACTATCTAGAGTGGCATAACTCCAGACCATTATTTTCTCATTTTAGGCTTCTTGTTTTGGATAATGTTTTATGACTTGAAACATCACTTTCTACTGTTTTTTAGCCTGGCACTGAAGGGGATTTAATTTCGATATTTTATGAAATAGATACACATTTGACATAAATACATAAAAGAAGGAACACAGTGGATGAAACACTCAGAAAGAAAACCAAAGATGAAAATAAACTAAGACAAACATGTATAGTGTTTTAAGCAAAACTGAATTAGTGCACAGATCATTGGGACTGATCATCCAATATAAGGAAAGATGTATCCATTCCACCCAAAATGTACTATCTGCATACACTGATAGTAACACACGCACTTTCTCCAACATCTCCCCCAGTTGATTTGTACCTCAGCTTTACACACGTCAAACAATCATTTTCTACACCTGCGCACAGAAAAATGAACAACAAAACCAGTTCTTCTTCTTCGTTCGTGGGCTGCATGAGGGGGATGAATGTGCAAGAAGGAAGACAAAAAAGAAGCAACAATAACAACAATAACAACAAAAACACTACTCATGATATACAGAAAGTATGAAATGAACACTACAAGCTTGTTCACAGTTTGTTGTCAAACAAGGGCAGTAAACCGAACTGAAATTGTAGTATGAATGAAATGAAAGAAAAGAAAGGAAGGAACGAAGGAGACACACACACACACACACACACACACACCCTCACTCCCATTCATATCATGAGCAATAACCCCAAGAAACGACCGACCTTGATGAGGAAAGGTGAGAGACATATAATTCAGAAGAAATTAAAACATACATATATGCTGTGGTGAACTATCAGTCACAATTGTTTGCATTCAGTCTTCAGTTTGCGACACGCCATGTCATAACACCTGTCAATTACTCAATGTGTACCGTGTCTAATATCTAATTTTGATGCTGTTGTGATAAGTAGTTTCTGGTTTGCGCACACACACACACACACACACACACACAAACACATAGACAAATGAACAATGTGATTCCATGCATATGCCCACACATGCATGCGCATCAAAAGAAAAAACAAAACACATGCATCCAACCACCCCCCCAAAAAAAAGATTTCAAATTTCTCTCTCTCCCACTCTCAACACACACACACACACACACACACACACTCCAGAAAAAAACAAAACAACCAACCCACACACACAACACATCCAACCAAACAAAAACTCAAAATGAAAAACACCCTCTCACTCATTCACCACCACCCCTCCCGCACCGCCGCCCCCTCGCCCCCCCCCTCCCCCCCTCACCCCCTCCACCCCCCCACACACACATGCTTTGATTGCCTTCTATTCTCTCTCTCTCTCTCTCTCTCTGTCTCTCTTGCATTCTCCTACACCATGCTATAAACCATCCAGAAGAACAGTGATGATAACAGACCAGGGGGAGGTGCCACACCAAGAGGCAAGGAGGTGAGTGATGGATACAATCTGGCGGCAGACGGAGAGAGTGATGGACATCTTCAGGTAGTGAGTGGCCAGGTAATTACACAGGTGTGCCCACACTCTCAGGTATTGTGTTCAAATACATACACAGCCATACCCAAGAGTGTTGTTTCAATGCAAAACTACACACGTGTGCCTGAGTGGAAAGTGTGAGTGCGTATACGCATGTGCTTGCACGCAAATACACACACACAATCACACTCCCTCACATACACATGCACACACACATACACTCACAAACACACACACACTCACACACCTCTGAAAACATAGTAAGTATACCGCATTGCCATTTCACATCAAAAATCAAACATAAAAAATACCAAAATACATGAAATTGGTGAAGAAAACAGATTCATAAACAATGCCAAAAATATCACCTTGTAACATTTTCCATTTTCATACACCCCACCCCCCTACTTTTCATTTTTTTCAACTTTCAACAAACTTTATCATAACTGATTTAACAATTAAATATATCTTTGGGATGAACTGATTTCGAAGATCAGCAAATTTTGAATAGAACTTCTCTCAATAACACCCATGACATCACAACTAGGACAAATGTTGGATTCATTCCTGTGCAATATCATGACTTCTACCAGACTCAAACATGCACACCTCACCCCCACACACACACCCACACACAAACACAATACACAACCACACACATACACACACACACACAACCACACACACACAGAGATGTTATTTCCTTGTAAGCAGTGTAACTGATCTCATAGAGTAAAAGCAATGCAACTCCAAGAGGAAGAGGAATAGTGACTGACTACCTGATCTTTCAGTTTCAGTTTCAGCTTCTCAAGGACTCATTGCTGCAATTGGACAAAATCCATACGCTACACCACATCTGCTGCTAGGCAGATGCCTGACCAGTGGCATTACCCAACGTGCTGGTCAGGCCTTGAGTGCATGCATATATATTTGTGCATCTGTCAGAGAAGATTTCTTGAACAGAATTTCATCAGAGTACAACACTTTCGTTGCTACTGGTTCTTTTTTCACTAATTTCAGCGCGCAAAATGTGCGCTGTACACGGGACCTCAGTTTATCGTCTCATCAGGAAAGACTAGACGCTCAGTTTGGTTTTCCAGTCAAACTTGGGGAGAAAGGGCGAGAGCGGGATTCAAACCCAGACCCTCACGGACACTGTGTTGGCAGATGAACGTCCTGAACATTCTGACACCTTCCTCCTGGTGACGTCCCTTCAACGACAAGCATATCTGTCACCAGCAGTCAAGGGGTTAATACTAAGCAAGCTCCACACTGCAGAGCTGCTGAGATCGGTCATGTTCCCCGCCCAGCCCTGGGCTGCTTTACAGTCCACACATGCAAGGTGACGACACAAACAGAAGAGAGATTTTATTCAGAAGCCGGCAAGTCATGAGTATGATAAAAAAAAAAATTTAAAAAAATTAATGTCGACAATGCACATTGTATGTCAAGTATGTTATACACTTTCATGTGGTATACGACGAGTTGTCATGGGAACGATGTGGCGATCGTCCTTGACCAGTGTGTCTGGCAGAAGGAAAAATCACCGTGTGTCGTTTCAGGGAGGGTAAGGGGGGGAGGGCGTTACCTGCCTCCTGTCTGGGTGTCAACTTTTTTTTTTTCTTTTAATTAATGTCGATCTTATTTATGTCTTTTGACGTGTATGTATTATAATGTCTAAGATGATTTCTTTGATTATTCCACACACAGAATCCACACACTCACATCAGAGCAACCTAAATGTCAGAAAACTCCAAACTCATGTATAATGTTAAAATATTGGCTGAAATTGTCCATGAAAACCGATTATTCAGACACAGAACTTAATGTATTTGGAAGAATACTACTTTGAATACATTTAGAAACAATGTATTAATCGAAAATTGACATGTTATATTGAAAAAAACAACAAAGCACTAAAAAAAAAAAAAAAAAGATGCCAGCAAGTCGGTTCTCATCCAAACTGAGCGACAGACAGGCTGGCCATGTCAGCTCATTGTATTGTATTGTATTGTATTGTGTTGTGTTGTGTTGTGTTGTGTTGTGTTGTGTTGTGTTGTGTTGTGTTGTTGTGTTGTACTGTACTGTACTGTACTGTACTGTGTTGTACTGTACTGCATTGCACTGCATTGTACTGCATTACTTTTTCAATCTTTGTCACAGCAGATCCCTGAGTGAGACCTAGTCCCCTCTCCCCGGGGAGAGCATGGCACCACAGTGCAGTGCCACCCTTTTTCTTTTCTTTGTTTCCCCTTTGTTCCCCTGCCTGCAAGTGTAGTTCTTTCACTGTCGAACTGGAATTTTCCCCCTGTTTTCTACAGATTTTTTTTTTTTTTTTTTTTTTTTAATCCAGGGGCATCCATTTCGTTGCCGCCATGGGTTCTTTATATGCGCCAAGTGCATGCTGCACACTGGACCATGGGTTATCATTTCATCCAAATTTAGGAACTACAAGCACCCAGACCACCACTCAGTGTCTAGTGGTGGACAGAGGATTGTAAAAAAAAAAAAAAAAAAAAAGAAAAAAAAAAAGAGAGAGTGAGAGAGAAAAAAAAAGGATAAAATAAAATTCCTTGTCCACGTGTGGGAATTGAACATATGGGCATTCACTTCCTAGTCGTGAGCATTACTGCTGAAGCGCCATTCCATGGTCATCAGCCTGACTTGTGTGTGTGTGTGTGTGTGTGTGTGTGCACAAACCGTTGCATTCTATTTTAGAAAAGTTCCCAGAATAGTTTGCTGGGCATGCTCGTTCTTCATGCTGCACACAAGGGCAGCTTCTTTCCTTCGCTTCCCAAACTTTTCCGGAACAAGCCCTGCCTTTGTTTTCCCGTGGAATCAGTGCTGGTTCTGGTGAAAAATGATATACGTACATGTGTGTGTGTGTGTGTGTGTGTGTCTGCAACAGTGTGGTGGTTTTTGTGTCTGACAGTCAGTCTGCCTCTGTGTCTGTGGTTGCATGCGTACGTGCATACATGCATGCTTGCGTTTGTGCGTGCGTGCGTGTGTGTGTGTGCTGTGTGTTCGTGCTTGTGTGTGTGTGTGTGTCAGTGTATGTGTATGTGTATGCATGCATGCATGCATTCATGTGTGTGTGTGTGTGTGTTGTGTGTCAGTGTATGTGTATGTGTATGCATGCATGCATGCATTCATGTTGTGTGTGTGTGTGTCAGTGTATGGGTATGTGTATGCATGCATGCATGCATTCATGTGTGTGTGTGTGTGTGTGTGTGTGTGTGTGTGTGTGTGTGTGTGCATGCACATGTGTGTGAGCACACACGCAAACATGTGTCTGTGAAAAAGGCAGACAGACAGACAGACAGACAGACAGACAGACAGGTAGACAGACAGGCAGACAGACAAGACAGACAGACAGGTAGACAGACAGGCAGACAGACAGAAACGCAGGCAGGCAGACAGACAGGCAGACAGACAAATTCAAAGGCAGAACGCAGCAGCAGAGAGAAGCTAAAGAGATACTCAGCAACAGGAGTTCAAGACAGCCTTTGTCTCAAAAACAATTCCCTTTTGACTATCACTGCTCAGGTCTGGCCAAAAACATTCCAAGACAGGAACAAAAAAAACAAAAAAAAAAAAAGCAACAAAAAAACAACAACAACCAGATGACAATGTCTGAACAGACTTCTCTCCGGGAGATCAGATCGTCTTGAACTTTCTCTGCCTGTATTGTCAATATTTCCTCAGCTCAGCTCTTTTTAGATTGCCTTGTTATCATCATTGTTGTCATCATTGTTGTCATCATTATTGTCACTTCTGATGACTATCATCATGTTGATTAGTTCCCTCTCATTATCATTGTTTCTTATGATGAGTTTTTGTTGTTGTTCTTTTGTTTTGTTTTTTTCCAGTAACCATTTCGACTGGTTTTTATGATGAGATTGATTTTTTTTTCTCCCAATCATTACGTTTATTTTTTTTATAAGGCTGATTTTCCCCATAATCTTTTTTTTCTTCTTCTTTTCTTTCTCTTTCAATTCCATTTGAGCAAACAGCTAAATGGTTATAAATGTTGGGCTTTAAATCTGAGGGTCCTGGGTTCGATCCCAGCATCAACATCTCAGACCTATAGCTGTACCAGTACCTTTGTGTGTAAGCAAACGGTCAGGTCGACACATTAGAGATCCTTGCAGTCCATAACATTGTTTGACTGGCTATGGAAAAAACCAGCACACCCAAAAGGAACACCCCTGAAAACTTATACATACACTGGCTGCTTATACAGTCTGATAAAAAGGGTCATACATTTAAAAAGTCAAGATGCACACTGAAATTACACACACACACACACACACACACACACACACATGCACAAACATTTGCTCTCTTTTTCATATATGCATGTCTTGATGGATGCTTTTTTCATATATGTGCACACAAGTCGGTAAAATGTATAAAAAAAGAAAAAGAAAAGAAAAATGTAATGGTGAATATGAGGATCTCTATCTGTGTGTGTGTGTGTGTGTGTGTGTGTGTGTGTGTGTGTGTGTGTGTGTTCATGTTTCTTTTTTTCTGTATAAAACAACATTTTTTTTCTGAAAAATACTTTACATAATACACAATTACTATAAATATCATTATTTCTGTATGTCTGTATCTCTGCCATACAACAAAATGTCTACGAAAAAAGATTACTACTACTACTACTAATAAAGCCCACTCCTCTATACAACTACAAATGAACGTGGGTGTCACACTATTTACAAACTCACAAAGAATACATCCAAAATACCTTTATCATTCGGCTTTTATCTCTGTGTCTCTGTCTGTGTCTCTGTCTGTCTGTCTCCCTCTACACACACACAACACACACACATACAGATATATATATATATATATATATATATATATATATATATACACACACATACATACACACATATACATAACAGTTATCTTTGGAGTCAGAAATCATGTGTGTGTTGCATTCACCTGGTAGCTGTAAGGTTCAGCCATTCCACAAGAAAATCCTTGTAGTTTGTTACTAGGCAATATCCTGCTTGTGATCTCTGATATTTGGCACAGTCAGGAAATGTCTACCTGAGTTGTGTTTTTTCCCACCCCCTGGCCTGATGAAGAAAAATCTGTTGCCAATGTTTCGCACCTTTTATCACGAAAAGGTGCAGCATCTGTTGACAGAAAAACTGTGATGTATGTGTGTGTGTGTGTGTGTGTGTGTGTGTGCATGCGAGAGTTTGTGTTTGTGTACACATGTGTGCGTGTGGTGTTTCCAGGTAAGTGTGTGTGTGTGTGTGTGTGTGTGTGTGTGTGTGTGTGCGTGCGTGCATGTGCGCGCACACACTCTTTGCTATACATGTACTACATATCACCTAATGTGTCATCATGCCTCATCAAGTTTGTGAGAAACAATGTGTACTTCGAGGCCATTTTGCAGCAGATAAACCTGAAAACGGAGTATGGCTGCCCATATGACAGGGTAAAAACCCACTCCACCATGTATACGTATTACCAATATCCCACCAATATTCCTTGTGACCCCGGTACACTTGGTAATAAAGACATTCTATTCTATTCTATTCTATACAAAGTGAATACTGGAGTTACAAAAGAAGAAGGAAAAGGAGGATGAGGAGCAGCAGCAGTAGAAGTAGTACTAGTAGCAGTAGAAATAGCAGTAGTAGTAGTAGCAGAGATCAAGCAGCAAGCCTAGTGATTTCTCTACACTGCTAAGAAGCAGAAGATGACGACAAATTAGGAAGAAGATCAAGGAAGACGAAGAAGAAGAAAAAGAAGAAGAACAACAACAACAACAACAACAACAACAACATGGAAGAAGAAGAAGAAGAACAACAACAACAACAACATGGAAGAAGAAGAACAACAACAACAACACCAACAACATCACCACCAAAAACACCACCAACAACAACAGCAAGAAGAAGAACAACAACAACATGGAAGAAGATGAAAAAAGAAGGAGAAGAAGAAGTTCAGTCATTCACACACACACAAAACCTTTGATTCAAATGGACATAAGATAATAAAATAAAAAAAATAAATGAATAACCCCCTGCCCCCCCTGTCCCCCCAAAAAAAAACACAACACATAAATTAAATAAGAAAACAGCTGCCATCCTCTGATGAATGACAAACATCCTGACCTCCCGTTCTTGGAGGGAAAGAGAAGGGGGGGAAGGAGTGGAGAGGTAGAGGTGAGGGGGGAGAGTGGGGGAAGGGAGGACCTGTTATAAACAGGGTCATCACAGGTAACTTAACACTTATTGCCTCCCTTTTTACCTCCCTGCCGGAAATCCTGTCCTTCGCAGTATCAAGTGCACTGCCACCGGTGCTGGTTCTGGTTTATAAAGACTTCTTTG
>NC_134898.1:50524932-50544932 GCF_041734735.1 Babylonia areolata
GTTTCCGGACTGCTGGCCTCTATGCTTGCGCTATCGCTGCAGCACACACATACACACACATACACATACACAAACACACACGCATGTATGCACGCACGCGTGCGCGCGCGCACACACGCACACACACATGCACGCACACAAACACACACGCACAAACACATATACATAAACAAACACACATGTGTACACACACACACACACACACACACACACACACACACACACACAGTCCACACATTGTGCTGCAGCAGTGCATAACAAAAGGAGCGACAACACATGTATCCCCTATGTGCAGGTGACTATAGGATGCCAACTGTTCCTGAAAGACAGACAGGCATGTAGACAGATAGACAGACTGAAAGACAGACAGGCATGTAGACAGATAGACTGAAAGACAGACAGGCATGTAGACAGATAGACTGAAAGAGAGACAGGGATGTAGACAGATAGACTGAAAGACAGACAGGGATGTAGACAGATAGACTGAAAGACAGACAGGAATGTAGACAGATAGACTGAAAGAGAGACAGGGATGTAGACAGACTGAAAGACAGACAGGAATGTAGACAGATAGACAGACTGAAAGACAGACAGGCATGTAGACAGATAGACTGAAAGAGAGACAGGGATGTAGACAGACTGAAAGACAGACAGGCATATAGACAGACAGGAATGTAGACAGACAGACTGAAAGACAGACAGGCATGTAGACAGATAGACAGACTGAAAGACAGACAGGCATGTAGACAGACAGACTGAAAGACAGACAGGGATGTAGACAGATAGACTGAAAGAGAGACAGGGATGTAGACAGACTGAAAGACAGACAGGAATGTAGACAGATAGACTGAAAGACAGACAGGAATGTAGACAGATAGACAGACTGAAAGACAGACAGGCATGTAGACAGATAGACTGAAAGACAGACAGGAATGTAGACAGACAGACTGAAAGACAGACAGGAATGTAGACAGACAGACTGAAAGACAGACAGGAATGTAGACAGACTGAAAGACAGACAGGAATGTAGACAGACAGACTGAAAGACAGACAGGAATGTAGACAGACTGAAAGACAGACAGGAATGTAGACAGATAGACAGACTGAAAGACAGACAGGCATATAGACAGACAGGAATGTAGACAGACAGACTGAAAGACAGACAGGGATGTAGACAGACTGAAAGACAGACAGGAATGTAGACAGACAGACTGAAAGACAGACAGGGATGTAGACAGACAGACTGAAAGACAGACAGGGATGTAGACAGACAGACTGAAAGACAGACAGGAATGTAGACAGACAGACTGAAAGACAGACAGGAATGTAGACAGATAGACTGAAAGACAGACAGGAATGTAGACAGACAGACTGAAAGACAGACAGGAATGTAGACAGACAGACTGAAAGACAGACAGGAATGTAGACAGACTGAAAGACAGACAGGCATATAGACAGACAGGAATGTAGACAGACAGACTGAAAGACAGACAGGAATGTAGACAGACAGACTGAAAGACAGACAGGGATGTAGACAGACAGACTGAAAGACAGACAGGGATGTAGACAGACAGACTGAAAGACAGACAGGGATGTAGACAGACAGACTGAAAGACAGACAGGGATGTAGACAGACAGACTGAAAGACAGACAGGGATGTAGACAGATAGACTGAAAGACAGACAGGGATGTAGACAGGCAGACTGAAAGACAGACAGGAATGTAGACAGGCAGACTGAAAGACAGACAGGAATGTAGACAGACTGAAAGACAGACAGGAATATAGACAGACAGGAATGTAGACAGACAGACTGAAAGACAGACAGGGATGTAGACAGACTGAAAGACAGACAGGAATGTAGACAGACAGACTGAAAGACAGACAGGGATGTAGACAGACAGACTGAAAGACAGACAGGCATATAGACAGACAGACTGAAGACAGACAGGCATGTAGACAGATAGACAGACTGAAAGACAGACAGGCATGTAGACAGACAGACAGACTGAAAGACAGACAGGCATGTAGACAGATAGACAGACAGGCATGTAGACAGACAGACAGACTGAAAGACAGACAGGCATATAGACAGACAGACAGACTGAAAGACATACAGGCATGCAGACAGATAGACAGACTGAAAGACAGACAGGAATGTAGACAGAAAGACAGACAGGAATATAGACAGACAGACTGAAAGACAGACAGGAATGTAGACAGACAGACAGACTGAAAGACAGACAGGCATGTAGACAGATAGACAGACTGAAAGACTGACAGGCATGTAGACAGACAGACAGACTGAAAGACAGACAGTAAGACAGACAGGCATGTAGACAGACAGACAGACAGAAATGTAGACAGAAAGACAGACAGAAATGTAGACAGAAAGACAGACAGGAATGTAGACAGAAAGACAGACAGGCATACAGACAGACAGACAGACAGGCATATAGACAGACAGACTGAAAGACAGACAGGAATGTAGACAGACAGACAGACTGAAAGACAGACGGGCATGTAGACAGATAGATAGACTGAAAGACAGACAGAAATGTAGACAGAAAGACAGACAGGCATGTAGACAGATAGACAGACAGGAATGTAGACAGAAAGACAGACAGGAATGCAGACAGAAAGACAGACAGGAATGCAGACAGATAGACAGACAGGAATGTAGACAGACAGACTGAAAGACAGACAAAAATGCAGACAGAAAGACAGACTGAAAGACAGACAGGGATGTAGACAGATAGACAGACAGGCATGTAGACAGATAGACAGGCTGACATGCAGGCAAGCACACAGACAGGCAGGCAAAGAGACATTTTAAAGCTGCACAAAGTGAAGTCAAAGACAGTGCACACTCCAACAGAAAGACAAACATTCACAGAGGCACAGAAGTATACTGCAACAGACAGACAAATTCATATATATATATATATATATATATATATATATATATATATATATATATATATATATATAAACACACATGTATGTATACAACAGACACACACATTCATAAAGACACAGACATAACTGCAACAGACAGACAGACATATTCATAAAGACACAGACATAACTGCAACATATTCATAAAGACACAGGCGTAACTGCAACAGACAGACATATTCATAAAGACACAGACATGTACTGCAACAGACAGACAAAGAGACAGACAGACTAACATAAACAATAAGTCTGAAAGACAGAAAAGCCAGACTAAGAAAGAAAGAAAGAAGAAGAAAAAAGAAAGGAAAAAAGACTCAAACCCCACCAACCCCACAACCACCACAACAAAAAACAAACATTAAACATTTCTTAAGATAAAATTTCAAAAAATGAAAAATAAAAATGTAAAAAGGATTGTGGTGAGAGGCTGATACTCCCCACATCTATCCAACCACCTCTAAATCTGCTTCACTTCTACACAGAAAAGTTTTGTTGTTGTTATCATTTATTCTTTTCTTCTACTTTTTTTCTTTCTTTTTTTTTTTAATCGCAACATCCTGCTACTCTCAAAATCAACGCCTGAGCTGGTGGCATTCTCTCCTGTTGAGTACAAAACGAAAGAGGAACACAAAAGAAATAAACAAGCAAACAAAACAAGCAACAACAGCAACAACAAAAATAACACACCGACGTACAGCAAAGTCTCATCACCATCATAGGCAAGAGAAAGAAAGAAACAAACAAACAAAAGAAAGAAAGAAAAGAAAAGAACGACAAAAACCAGAAGTACAACAACAACATCAAAAACAGGAAACGGCAAAGGACTACGACCGACCAGGGCTTAGTTAAGAGGACAGGTCTCGATGAATCGGTGCCGTCAATTAAATCAGGGATGAAGAGGAGGAGAAGGAGGAAGGACTGGGGAGAGAAGGGGGGAGAAGCGAGGCAAAAGAGAGATAAACAGGGGAGAGCCAGAGTCAGAGAGATAAACAGGGGAGAGCCAGAGTCAGCAGCAGACAAAAGAGAGGACATTAAACACCTGACAACAAAAGGTCAATGGCCACGCAGACAAACGCAATTATCTGAGGAACTGTGAGACGGGATCAAGACCCCTGCGCTCTGGCAGCGGATGCAGCGGATGCAACGGATGGATGCAGAGGCATAGATCAGAAGGGGAAGGGGAAAAGAAGCTAAAGGGGAGGGGAGTTGAGAGATGGATGGGTGGGTGGGTAAAGATGCTGACAAAGACATCAGAGAAGTCTGAGGCAAAGGGCTGCACAAAGAAGAACGAAGAAAATGGAATAAGAGATGAAGAAGGAGGAGGAGGAGAAGGCAAAGACAAACGAGGAGAAGGAAGAGAAGAGGATGAAGGAGAAGAAAAGAAGGAGAAGAAGAAAAAAAGGTGGAGGTGGGGGTGGAGGAGGAAGAGAAGGAGGAGGAAGAGGAGGAGAAAGAAGAAGAAGGAAGAGAAGAAGATGGAGATGAAGGAGAAGAAGAAGAAAAGATAGGGAGAAGGAGGAGGAGGAAGAAGAAGAAAAGCAGTCAGTTGCTGTCTTCAGCAGAACGTATGCAATGTAATCAACTGGTTGTTTCCCAGTCAGTCCACAGCAATTCTAAGAATCAACCTGTTCCAGGTTGGAGGTTCGAAACCCCTAGAGAGGGAGGGGGAGTGGTGCAGTCTAGGGGGGTCAGGGGGGCGGGGGGGGGGGAGCAGGGGGGCGGGGGTTGGGGTATGGTATGGTGGATGGACAGATAGATAGATAGATAGATAGTCAGATCTACAGATAGTAGATAAGAGGAGGGGGTCTATGGGGATGGATGTGTATTTTTTTAAAGATTTTTTTCCTATGATGTGAGCACAAGTGTGTGTATACATGTGTGTATGTGTGTACGTGTGTGTGCGCGCACGTGTGTGTGTGTGTGTGTGTGTGTGTGTGTCCCTACCGTGTGTGTCCCTACCGTGTGTGTGTGTGTGTGTGTGTGTGTGTGTCTGTACAACACCCCCTCTCACACTCACACAGACACACACACAAACACACACATACTCACACCCCCCCCCCCCCACACACACACACACACATACACACTCACTCCCCCCCACCACACACACACACACACACACTCACACACACACACACACACACACACACACACACACTCATTCTGCTGGTCAACAAGATTTTTCTCACCCTCACCACCACCTTCTCAAAACTTCACGGGGGCACACACACACACACACACAACAACAAACAAACAAAACTGCTGTTTGTGCACTGCTGGTCATAGAAATGCTGCTGCTGCTGCTACACTGCACACACAGCAAATCGATGTGCTGATTCCACTTGTTTGCCCGCTGAGATCAGCCGACAGGGAACCTTTATGGCTCGCTCGTAAGAGCACTTGAGAGCGGCGCCTAGGGGCCCCCCCCCATTAAACACAGTATCAAACTGTTCATTATCGTCCAAATGTGAGCGATCGAGAGCTGTGCGCAAAATGTCAACAAGAAAATGCAAAAAGAGAGACTAAGACCGAGAGGCTGGGCAAGGTAGGGGTGGGTGGAGGTGGGAGGGTGGGGCCGGGGGTAGAGGAGTGGGTGGTGGTGGGAGGGTGGGGCCGGGGGTAGAGGAGTGGGTGGAGGTGGGAGGGTGGGGCCGGGGGTAGAGGAGTGGGTGGAGGTGGGAGGGTGGGGCCGGGGGTAGAGGAGTGGGTGGAGGTGGGAGGGTGGGGCCGGGGGTAGAGGAGTGGGTGGTGGCGTGTTGGGAGGAGAGGGAGTAGGACATGCGCAGTATGGAAGTGTGCGCGAGTGTCTGCGTGCACGTGCACACGCCTGAATGTGTGCATGCTCCTTGTGATTGTGTGTGTGTGTGTGTGTGTGTGTGTGTGTGTGTGTGTGTGTGTGTGTGTGTGTGTGTGTGTGTGTGTGTGTGTGTGTGTGTGTGTGTCCATTTTTTATCATTATGTTGATTTTTATTACTATTCTTATTGTTCTTACACACTGCCACACAAACACACACACACACACACACATGTGGACAGCAAAATCACTTCACACTCACACATCAACATCACTTCTTCGTACACTCTCCAGAAGAGCTCACCAAAACAGCTCTACAACATTTTACAAGCTTTACAGAGCCGCTTTACACCTCACCAGACCGGCACAGCACACACTCACCAAAACAGTTAGTTCACCGGAACCGCTTTTCATGCACTCACTCAGAGGAACTGCTCAACACACACTGACACACTGGAACTGCTCAACACACACTGACACACTGGAACAAACTGCTCAACACACACTGACACACTGGAACAAACTGCTCAACACACACTGACACACTGGAACTGCTCAACACACACTCACTTACTCACTGAAACCGCATCACACACACTCACTCACTGGAACTATGTCAGACACACTCACTCACCGGAACTATATCACACACACTCACTCACCGGAACTATGTCACACACACACACTCACTTACTCACTGGAACTATGTCACACACACTCACTGGAACTATGTCACACACACTCACCGGAACTATGTCACACACACTCACCGGAACTATGTCACACACACACACTCACTGGAACTATGTCACACACACTCACTCACCGGAACTATGTCACACACACTCACCAGAACTATATAACTTTTTATAAGTATCCATATTACCACCATCATCATCTGCTCCACACACTCGTACTCACTCACCGGAACCGCGTCACAAATACTCGCACATTTGAACCACTCCACACACACTCACTCACAGGAACTGATCCACACACACTCACTCATCGGAACCGCATCACACACACACACACACAAACACACACAACCACATCACTCACTAGAACCATGTAACACACTCACTCATCAGAACCGCGTCACAAATACTCGCACATTTGAACCACTCCACACACACTCACTCACAGGAACTGATCCACACACACTCACTCATCGGAACCGCGTCACACACACACACACATACACACCACATCACTCTCTAGAACCATGTAACACACTCACTCATCAGAACGACATCAGACACACTCTAACTGGAACGGCGTCACACGCACTCACTCTATCACTGGAACTGCTCCACATTCACTCACTTTAATTCACTTGAAGTTAGTAGAACTGCATCACACACACACTCACACTAGAACCACTCCACACACACACACTCACTGGAACCACATCGCACACTCACCGGAAACATGTCAAACACACTGACACACCACAACCGCTCCACACACTCACTCACACATCAGAACCACTCCACACAAACCACCGACACACACACACCGACACACCACCACACACCGTCACCGACAGAAAACTCACCAGAGTCAGAGCGGCTCTGCATCTGGGCCAGCTTCTTCTCCAGCTTCTGCTGGCGGCGGCGGCGCATGACGGCCTCGGGGTTGGAGATGCTGCGGGTGAAGCTGGTCTCCGGGGCCTCGGTGTACAGCTTGCTGGACACAGACTGGTTCTGCCGCGCCCTCTCCTCCTCCTCCCTGCGCCTCCGCTCCTTCTTCTCCCGCTTCGACAGCTTGCGCTTGAAGTTGCCAGGGGGGTTCGGGTCCTCCCTGGCTGGCTCCCGGAAGCCCAGCGCCGGGTCCTGGAACCATTGAGCGTGATGCCTTAACTCACTCAGTACGGCCAGTCCTCTCTTCTCCTCTACATGGACCCCTCGGATGTCCAGTGAGTGTCTCAATGACCCAACCTTTAGCTTCCATCGTCAGAATTGTGGTATTCTTTGTCAACATTCACCTCTTCAGTATAAGAGCCTTCCGCTTACAATATTTTGATGGTGGTAATTGGGGTGAAACGCTGTTAACGTCGTCTCTTTCGCCGTTCGTATGGACAGAGTTAACTCATTCTACTCCAGGCAGAGCCCCCCTGAAAACGGAGTTTGGCTGCCTACATGGCGGGGTAAAAACGGCCATGCACGTAAAAGCCCACCTGTGTACTGTTATACACGTGTGAACATGGGAGCTGCAGTCCACGAACAAACAAGAAGATGACTTCTACTCCAGGTACAAGTTAACTCGCACCATGGTTACTTCCCCTGTGGACCAGGTACCAGTATTCTCATTCTCAAGCCAACACAATATTCTTATTTTGCATTTATATTCTTGCTTGGTACAGTTGGCATTCTAATCTGAACCTAGGAAAAATCAAAAATGATAAATAAATGAACAGAATCAAATGAAACTAACTTGAAAGCAAACAAACAAATAAAAAATGAATAAATAAATAAATGAATACACAAATACATGAGTAAATGAATGAATGAATAAATCAATCAATTAATTCTATTAAAAAAAAAAAAAAAAGATTAAACTAAATCAAATTGTTAAACACAATAGTAGCAAAAATACATGACACAAAATAAAATTAAACAGAAAATAGCATGAACGCAAAATAAAATTCAAAGATTAGTTTTCATGTCGTGCATTGTGTAGTTTTCTTTCCACAGATGTTATCGGTAATTTTTTAAAAAAATCATATTATGTGTTGTGTAGTTTTCTTTCCACGGCGAATGTACGTGTTGTGTAGTTTTCTGTGTTGTGTAGTTTTCTTTCCAAAGATGATATCTGTGTTGTGTAGTTTTCTGTGTTGTGTAGTTTTCTGTGTTGTGTAGTTTTCTTTCCAAAGATGATGTATAGATCTGTGTTGTGTAGTATTCTTTCCATGGACAATGTCTGTGTTGTTCGGATTTTCTGCAGTGTGCAGCTTTCTTTCCAAAGACGATATCTGTGTTGTGTAGTTTTCTTTCAACGGACAATGTCTGTGTTGTGCGGTTTTGTGTACAGTGCAGTTTTCTTTCCACAGGCAATATCTGTTGCGAAGTTGTCTTTCTACAGACAATATCTGTGTTGTGCAGTTTTCTTTCCAAAGATGATATCTGTGTTGTGTAGTTTTCTGTGTTGTGTAGTTTTCCTTCCAAAGATGATGTATAGATCTGTGTTGTGTAGTATTCTTTCCATGGACAATGTCTGTGTTGTTCGGATTTTCTGCAGTGTGTAGTTTTCTTTCCAAAGATGATGTACAGATCTGTGTTGTGTAGTTTTCTTTCAACGGACAATGTCTGTGTTGTGCGGTTTTGTGTACAGTGCAGTTTTCTTTCCACAGGCAATATCTGTTGCGAAGTTGTCTTTCTACAGGCAATATCTGTTGCGAAGTTGTCTTTCTACAGACGATGTCTGTGTTGTGCAGTTTTCTTTCCACAGGCAATATCTGTTGCGAAGTTGTCTTTCTACAGACAATATCTGTGTTGTGCAGTTTTCTTTCCACAGGCAATATCTGTTGCGAAGTTGTCTTTCTACAGACGATGTCTGTGTTGTGCAGTTTTCTTTCCACAGGTGATACAGATCTGTGTTGTGTTGTTTTCTTTCCACAGAAGATGATAGTGTTGCGTAGTTGTTGTTTTTCCACAGATGATATCCAAGCTGTGTGAAAACCCTGGCAGCTCTCCTTCCAACAGGAACACAGCAAGACAACACAGCACCCTAATCTAGCTGGCAAAATGACATCACCCTCTTTTTTCATCTCTTTTTTTCCCCTGTCTGTCTGAAGGTGTATTTATAAACAAAGTAATGGTTTCCGCTGGTATAAATAAACACATGTTGCACAAAGGATACACCTGTTCATATATCTTTTTTCTTCTCCGTCTATTCAGGACGAGGATCTGATCCAAATGAATTAGCACCCAGACTACCACCATCCAAATCGAGTAGGGGAGGTGTTCTAAAACAAAAATCCTATGCCTGACAAAAACAAAGCAAAAATATATTGTTTAAAATAAATTTCATTATAAAAAAAAAACAAAAAAAAACACAGACCCCAGGAATTTCTCTCTTCATTGCAGCTTGACACATTTTTTTGTTCTCTGTGTGTTACAAGTTCACTGCTCATTTTCATGCTATATATATATATATATATATATATGCTATACATTTACACTGTGCGCATCCAATATTCATAAAATAAATAAATGAATAAAGATAAATGAAATAAATAAAATAAATGAATAAATACACAAATAATAAGTAACAAATAGATAAATAAATTAATAAATGAATAAATAAATGAATGAATAATTCAATGACAATCAGCAATCAATGGCAGTTTCACATTAGCCCAACAGGGCTTGTTCAGGTTTTGAATCACAAAATTTTGAAAACTTTTAAAAAACCTTCAATACCCCAAGGCAATTTAAACAGATTTAACAATCGTGATGCAAACAGAGGAGAAAGCTGGTTGTTCTCAGCACCAGCCTGTGCACCCAGGGAGAATGAATTGTCCTTTGTCATCTGCTAGATGCGTTGAAAAGAACTGTCGTTTAGGTCAGAAAGATCCATTCTGGGACCATTTACCATTATGTTCCTTTCAGATGTAAATTTCTAAATTTCTGGTGGAATATTTTGACACCATACGTCATTAACCACAAACAGTTAAAAAAAAAAAAAAAAAAAAGGTCTTTCAATAAGGAAGCCAAAATTATTAACTTTACTTTTTTTTTCTTTTTTCTCTTTTTTTTATTTTTTTTTAAATAGAACCTAAAGGTATGAACCCAGCTTAAATTACAGTAAGCCACACCAGAAAATCATTAAAAACCAACATGGAAATGGATATTTCATATTAGATGTAATTCATTGTGTGACGGGCACAACAGCCAAGTGGATTTAAAGCACTGGCCTTCAATCTGAGGGTCCCGGGTTCAAATCTCGGTAACAACGCCTGGTGGGTAAAGGGTGGAGATTTTTCCAATCTCCCAAGTCAGACCTGCTATTGCCTGAACCCCCTTCATGTGTATATGCATGAAGATCAAATACACACATTAAAGATCCTGTAATCCATGTCAGCGTTCAGTGAGTTTTGGAAACAATAACATGCACACACCCAAAAACGGAGTATATCTGTCTATATGGCGAGGTAAATAAACAAAATGGTCATACATGTAAAATGCTACATGTCGACAGATATGAGTGTGTATGTGTGCATGTCTGAAACCTGATTGAATGACACAGGAAACATGATGAGCACCCAAAGGCAGCTGTCAGTCGGCTCTACCCAGGTAGGCAGCCTGTTGTGCAAATGACACCCGTGGTTGTAAAGCGCTTAGAGCTTGGTCTCCAGCTGAGGACAGGTGCTATACAGGTACCAGTATCATCATCATCATCATATCACATCAAACAGAAGCACATAACAATTATATACAATACTGCACACCAACAAACTTACCCGCAGTGTTTTTTCGTTTTCATCCTTGAGCAGGAACCTGCCTTCCCGAACATCCTTGCCCCAGTTGAGTTGTACCCACAGAACCTTTTCATCGTCACCCAGACGTCGTTCCTCTGAACACACACACACACACACACACACACACAATGATGTAATAGATACCATCATTCAATGCTATCTCACCACAACAGCTGTGAGGTTAGAACATTGGACTTTCAGTCTCAGAAAATCCTGGATTCAAATTCTCATCATGACATCTGGTACTTGTGGTGGGTGAAATGTGGAGATGAGATTTTCTTATAGATTATACAGTTAAAGGGGTCTCTAGGATCAACACTGCTGTAGATCTGCCATTGCCTGAACAACCTTAACTCTCTCCATACAAACGGCGAAAGAGACGACGTTAACAGCGTTTCACCCCAATTACCATCATCAAAATATTGCAAGCGGAAGGCTCTTATACTGAAGAGGTGAATGTTGACAAAGAATACCACAATTCTGAGGACGGAAGCTAAAGGTTGGGTCATTTAGACACCCACTGGACATCCGATGGGTCTGTGTAGAGGAGAAGAGAGGACTGGCCGTACTGAGTGAGTTAATGTGTTTCATACAGTACATCTCAAAGACTGAATATGCCAGAGATGCTGTGTTACAGTTACCCATCTCACCATTCTGTGGTTTATGAAATACACACAGGATGTACTGTTTTGTATATAATATATATTATATACATTATTATGAAATTTTATGTAAAGCACAAATAGGGGTAACTGAACCATAAATTTCAAAGCTTGACCATCACACATTACATACATTTACAGCACTTTTTCCAGTACAAAGTTAATATATCACAGGTTTTTTTCCTTCACAAGACTCTTAGTCACCCCCGTTCCTGGCCATGCCTTTAAGACTAACACACTAAGTTAAGTAATATTCACATCCCACAAGACTAAATTCAAATTATATATAACTTATAAGTATCAAGTTTCCATCAACATCAAACTTCAGAACCGAGTTCTCTGTTCAGTCTGATCATTCTATGCCTCATCATATGCATCATATTTAGTTTTCTGTTTGAAAAAAACACCACCAAAAAAGAACACCTCAACATCCATTAACATACCTCCATTCACATGCACCTCATACAGTGCATACTT
Source organism: Babylonia areolata (assembly GCF_041734735.1). Lineage (NCBI taxonomy): Eukaryota > Metazoa > Mollusca > Gastropoda > Neogastropoda > Buccinidae > Babylonia > Babylonia areolata. Next base: position 50,537,304 of record NC_134898.1, read on the forward strand.
GTTCTGCGTCAGCATGCGCATGTCGGGGCGGAACTTCTCGATGAGCGTGTCGATGACGTTTGAGGTGGCGGCAGTGCTGGAAACCCGCAGACACTTGGTGATGACGCTGGCCCCATTGCCGCCTTGGAAGTAGAATCGAACCACCCCGTGGAACTCCAAGTCCTGTGAACATGTGTGCACACATTATACATGTATACATTCCACAGTGAAACAGGTATCTTTATCTCTTGGCTGTTTATAATACAAATGGAGGAAGGTGAAAGGATGGTTTAGGTGCTCATCTGCCAATAAAGTCGAGGCCGTCCTACACGTGGCAGTATCTGCACCTGTGGGACTGTGAGTGTCAGTAGGCGAGAGAGTGGGGAAAGGACTGCACAACTCCTCTTCACAAAAAAAAAAGTCACCTGTGTTGGTCAGGCAACCAGGCTGCTGGCCATTAAGGAGAAGCATGAGCGAAGGAAGCAGGGCTCAACTTCTGGAGACGTTTTCCCTTGCAACACCTGTGGGAAGTGCTGTGCATCCAGAATCAGCCTCTTCTCCCATATGAGGACACACACCGACAGATAAGCCTGCCTGCCTACTCGTCTGTCGGTCTGACAGGAGACTCCATTATTATGCCAATGAAGTGTTTGTGAGGGTCTGAGAACTTCAAATCCTGGTCTCACCCTTTCTCCCAAGTTTGACTGGAATTTTAGTGGAAAATCAAACTGAGCGTCTTGTCATTCGGACGACAAAACATGGTCTCCATTTGGATGATAAAACATGGTCTCCATTCGGACGACAAAACATGGTCTCCATTTGGTCAATAAAACATGGTCTCCATTCAGACGATAAAACATGGTCTGCATTCGGTCGATAAAACATGGTCTCCATTCAGACGACAAAACATAGTCTCCATTCAGATAATAAAACATGGTCTCCATTCGGATGATAAAACATGGTCTCCATTCGGACGACAAAACATGGTCTCATGAGCAGCAAGCACTTAGCGCACTGAAAAAGAACCCATGGCAACATAAACGGTTGTCCTCTGGCCAAATTCTGTAGGAAAAATCCACTCTGAAAGGTACACAAATTTATAAATATAATAAATATAATATATATATGCATGCACTCAAGGTCTGACTCAGCGTGTTGGGTTATAAATGCTGCTGGCCAGCCATCTGCCTAGCAGATGTGGTGTACACATACACAGCATATGGATTTGTCTAAACGCAGCGATGCCTCCCTGAAAAACTGAAAGTGAAACAGAAAGTGAAATTATACAAAAGCCAAGTCTACCTCACAGGACCATATCAGGGCTGAGAGAAACGGCTATAGATAACTGTATAAGTACTGTGCTCCCTATCCCTAGTCTGTTGTTTTGGTTTTCTTTTGTTTTGTTTCTTGTTTGTTTGGTGTGCTGTATTGTTTTTTTTGTTTTTTGTTTTTTGGTGTGTGTGTATGAGTGTGTGTACATGTGTGTTTGTGTTCTTCATGTATAATGCATATGCGCATGTGTGTGTGTGTGTGTGTGTGTGTGTGTGTGTGTGTGTGTGTTTGTGCATACATCATTACATGTGTACATGTGTGAGTCTGTGTGTGTGTGTGTGTGTGTGTGTGTGTGTGTGTGTGTGTGTGTGTGTGTGTGTGCGTGTGTGTGTGTGTGTGTGTGCGTGTGCGTGTGTGTGTGTGTGTGTCAGTGTGTCTTGCTGTCTGTGTGTATGATGTGTGTGTATATGTGCATGTGCATGTGTAGGAGCATATGTGCATGTGTTTGTGTGTATTTACAAATAATACATGCACACAAAATGTGCATATGCACGTGTTGTACATGAATACATGTCAGTACACAGAAATGTGATCCAGGACTTACTGGAGACAGAGATTCTGCATGAACATGCCTGAAGTACCTTTGCATACATGTGTATGTATACAGTGGATACCTGTGTGTGAAACGTTTCATAAATGAGATAAAACAGCTGTGCAGTAAGCATCCCCCTCCCCCTCCCGCTCCCCTCCCCTCCCACACACACACACCCCTGTATCAGAAGAAGAGTGATTCATGCAGAAGACCCAACTTTTATACATGGAGTGGAGGGGCAAGATTATATTCAGATTATATTTAATGAGCAGACCTGTTTTAACTCTGCTGTGTTTTATCTCCTTTGATTTTCTCCCTCTACATTAACGACATCAGGTGCTCAGACCTTTTTCTCAATCTTGTAAAATATGCTGACCACATGGCTTAAGCTGGTCTTTTAAAAGATGAGTTTTCAATTTCACAGTATTTTTTTAGAAATTAGTGTCATAAACTCTTTCTTAAAGGATAACTTTCTCGAACTGAACGTGGAGAAAACAAAAGAACTTATTTTAGGCAGTGAAAGGGACACACACACACACACACACACGCACACACACACACACACACACACACACACACACACACACAATCCAGTCATAATAGATCAGAAACAAGTGGAAATAGTGGACAGTTTTAAATATCTAGGGACCATAGTTGATCACAGTCTCACATTCAGTGAACATGTTGATACCACTGTCAAGAAAGCGCACCAGAGACTCTTTCTACTGCGAAAATTAAGAAGTTTTAATGTTAGTCCACACATACTTGAGCTGGTGTACAAAAGTCTGATATAAAGTGGCATGGCTTTCAGTATCGTGGCCTGGTTTGGCAATCTGACTGTGAAGTTAAAGACAAAATTAGGACGAGTTGTAAACCTAGCCAGCAAAATCATAACAAGCCCCAGCAACAACTGAACACCCTATACCAATCCACTCTTAGTAACTCTTAGCAGAAAAGCACTCCAAATTTTTAATGATTCCACTCAATGACTCATCCACTTAATTAACTCTGTCTTTCAGAAACTCCCTTCTGGTAGATGATGTAAAATCCCTCTTGCAAAGAAGAATGTGTACAAAAAATCATTTGCCCCCTCTGCTGTTGCTGTGATAAATGATTCGCTCAAATAATGTTTTTATTCCATTGCCTGTGATTTGTTTATTGTTATGATGACAGTTGTCTTTCTTCCCTATATGTATGCGTGTAAAGAAAGACGCGAGCAGAGGGGGTGAGGGCAGAAGTGTGTGTGTGTGTATGTGTGTGTGTGTGTGTGTGTGTGTGTGTGTGTGTGTGTGTGTGTGTGTGTGTGCGTGCGTGCGTGCCCAGTGTTATTGTTTTGCCGCAGAGGGGCGTGAAAGGGGTTTTACATGCTTTTAGTCTTGGTGGCAGTGTTGACCCTTCAACTGTGATTTCATGTTTTTAAATGTTATAATTATCTTACTGAATATTTTCCTTTTATATCACTGAAATGTTTCACTTTATCTTAAAATGTAATTTCTGATTTCTTACCTAAATGTTTTCTTTTTACATGATAGTTCATATGTACGCTGTGATCAAGGAAGGGTGTGTGCCAGTTGCTCATTCGTTTTTCAGTTTTATTTGTTGATGAGCATTTGTCTTCTTAAATGTTATAATATCTTATTGAATATTCTCCTTTTTATAATGATTGAAACGTACACATACGCACACACACGCTCAACACGCAGGCACACACACGTGTGCGCGCGCATGCGCACGCACAAAACGATGCATGCACGCGCACAGACACACATGCAACACACACAGAGTTGTTACACTCTAAATCATAATGATAATGTGATAGTATCTTACCCACATGTTTTTCTTTTTACATAATAATTGATGTGTGCATGGTGATACGTGAAGGATGTGTCAGTTGTTTGTTTTTTTCTCTCTGATTTTTGCTGACGGGCATTTAAAGTGAGCCTAAAGAGAATTTTCTGTTTTTGGTTGAAGCAGATAATAAAGTATTTTGAATTGAATTGAACTGAAAATTATATTTTGTAAGCTGTAGAGGATGGGACAAGAGCCTGAGGCTTCAGATTGTGTGTGTGGGGGGGAGGGGGGGTGTGTGGGGGGGAGAGAGAGAGAGAGTGTGTGTGTGTGTGTGTGTGTGTGTGTGTGTGTGTGTGTGAGACTGTGTGTGTGTGTGTGTGTGTGTGTGTGTTTTGTGCTGCTTTTTATCCAACTTCAAGCTCGTGCCGTCATGGGCTGCTACTCCCACATTTACACAGACTGGTACAAAAGGGCTTTTAGATCCATTACTGTTTTTACCCCACCATTTTGACAACCATACTCCATTCCATGGATGTGTACATTGGATATAATATTTGTGTTTCCATTTAACCAACACTGGCATATGGATTACAGGATCTTTAACATGTGTGTTTGATGTTCTGCATGTGTATGCATGTATAGTGTACATGTATAATATAACTGGCACAAAGAAGGTCCAGTAACTAGCTACTTTGCAAAGTTTGACCTATAAAGATAAATCACCTTTAGTTTAACCCATTAGACATAGCTGGGATTCAAACCCAGGACCCTGTGATTCAAAGTCAAGGGCTCTGACCATAGTACAGAGCTCTAACCATAGTACAGAAATCTACCGTGCCCATCAAGGCTTGAGCTGAGGGTGGAGTTTCAAAGCTTAACTCTTTCCATATGAACGGCGAAAGAGATGACGTTAACAGCGTTTCACCCCAATTATCATCATCAAAATATTGCAAGCGGAAGGCTCTTATACTGAAGACGTGAATGTTGACAAAGAATACCACAATTCTGACAACAGAAGCTAAAGGCTGGGTCATTCAGACACCCACTGGACATCCGAAGGGTCTGTGTAGAGGAGATCAAGAAGAGAGGACTGGCCGTACTGAGTGAGTTAAAGCATACTGTGCAAGTTTTGCTGTAGCAATGCGACTGAGTGACCTCTGTAACATGACACTGACAGAGAGTTACCGTGCAATGTGAGCGTGCACCACAAACAAGCCAAGTGGTAACGTGTCCACGGTATTGGAAGCGAGGAAGTCTGAGCGCATGCCACGGGTTCGAGTCCTACACTCTCCAGTATTTTCTCCCCTTCCATTTGACGATGAGTGGTGGTCTGGGCACTAGTCATTTGGATGAGACGATCATAAACTGAGGTCCATGCACTCAGCCCACGTAAAACAACGCTCGGCAACAAAAAGGCTGTCCCAGGCAAAAATTCTGCAGAAAAATCCACATTGACAATAAAATAAATTATATACTTGCAGGCAGAAAAAAAAAAAAAGATGACAAAATGGGTGGTACTGTACTGTCTGCAGTGAAGTGCTCTCCCTGGGGAGAGCAGCTCAGATTTCACAGAGAATCTGTGTGCTGAACAATGTGACTGGATGCAATACACACATATATGCATGTATACTCTGTTAATGCAGCTGAGTACATTAAGCAATGTACTTCATCTGGACTCAAAGTCAAAGACCATTGTGCCATGTTGTATGGGTGTGTGTACTATGCAAAATGAACATGTGTACTGTGATATATATGACCAAGGTTACTGTATGGTTGCATGAATCAACCCTGTGGGATGTCACCAAGTGTACTAAAAATAGTAAAATATTACTCACCAAAATGCATGAATATTCTGTGCACAGTACAAAGTAATAGTACTAAAACTAATATCCTATGTAACTGGGTATACTGTAAATGATGCACTGTGTACTGTGACTCGGTGAACTGTGAATTGTGACTGGGTGAACTGTGACTGGATGTACATGTACTGTGAACTGTGACTGAGTGAACTGTGCATGTGACTTGGTGTGCTGTGACTGGGTGTACTGTGACTAGGCGTACTGTGACTGGGTGTACTGGGTCCGGTGACTGGGTGTAATGTGTACTGTGACTGGGTGTAATGTGTACTGTGACTGAGTGTACTGTGTACTGTGACTGGGTGTACTGTGACTAGGTGTACTGTGACTGGGTGTATTGTGACTGGGTGTACTGTGTGCTGTGACTGGGTGTGCTGTGACTGGGTGTACTGTGACTGGGTGTATTGTGACTGGGTGTACTGTGTGCTGTGACTGGGTGTACTGTGACTGGGTGTACTGTGACTAGGTGTACTGTGACTGGGTGTATTGTGTACTGTGACTGGGTGTATTGTGACTGGGTGTACGGTGTGCTGTGACTGGGTGTACTGTGTGCTGTGACTGGGTGTACTGTGTACTGTGACCGGGTGTACTGTGACTGGGTGTACTGTGTACTGTGACTGGGTGTGCTGTGACTGGGTGTACTGTGACTGGGTGTACTGTGACTGGGTGTACTGTGTACTGTGACCAGGTGTACTGTGACTGGGTGTACTGTGTACTGTGACTGGGTGTGCTGTGACTGGGTGTACTGTGACTGGGTGTACTGTGTACTGTGACCAGGTGTACTGTGACTGGGTGTACTGTGTACTGTGACTGGGTGTGCTGTGACTGGGTGTACTGTGACCGGGTGTACTGTGACTGGGTGTACTGTGTACTGTGACTGGGTGTGCTGTGACTGGGTGTACTGTGACTGGGTGTACTGTGTACTGTGACCAGGTGTACTGTGACTGGGTGTACTGTGTACTGTGACTGGGTGTACTGTGTACTGTGACCAGGTGTACTGTGACTGGGTGTACTGTGTGCTGTGACTGGGTGTGCTGTGACTGGGTGTGCTGTGACTGGGTGTACTGTGTGCTGTGACTGGGTGTACTGTGACTGGGTGTACCGTGACTGGGTGTACTGTGACTGGGTGTACTGTGACTGGGTGTACTGTGTACTGTGACTGGGTGTACTGTGTGCTGTGACTGGGTGTACTGTGACTGGGTGTACTGTGTGCTGTGACTGGGTGTACTGTGTGCTGTGACTGGGTGTACTGTGACTGGGTGTACTCTGTGCTGTGACTGGGTGTACTGTGACTGGGTGTATTGTGACTGGGTGTATGTGACTGGGTGTACTGTGTGCTGTGACTGGGTGTACTGTGACTGGATGTACTGTGTGCTGTGACTGGGTGTGCTGTGACTGGGTGTACTGTGACTGGGTGTACTGTGTGCTGTGACTGGGTGTACTGTGACTGGGTGTATGTGACTGGGTGTACTTTGTGCTGTGACTGGGTGTACTGTGACTGGGTGTACTGTGTACTGTGACCAGGTGTACTGTGACTGGGTGTACTGTGTACTGTGACTGGGTGTACTGTGTACTGTGACCAGGTGTACTGTGACTGGGTGTACTGTGTGCTGTGACTGGGTGTGCTGTGACTGGGTGTACTGTGACTGGGTGTACTGTGACTGGGTGTACTGTGTACTGTGACTGGGTGTACTGTGACTGGGTGTACTGTGTACTGTGACTGGGTGTACTGTGTGCTGTGACTGGGTGTACTGTGACTGGGTGTACTGTGTGCTGTGACTGGGTGTACTGTGTGCTGTGACTGGGTGTACTGTGACTGGGTGTACTCTGTGCTGTGACTGGGTGTACTGTGACTGGGTGTATTGTGACTGGGTGTATGTGACTGGGTGTACTGTGTGCTGTGACTGGGTGTACTGTGACTGGATGTACTGTGTGCTGTGACTGGATGTACTGTGTGCTGTGACTGGGTGTGCTGTGACTGGGTGTACTGTGACTGGGTGTACTGTGACTGGGTGTATGACTGGGTGTACTGTGTGCTGTGACTGGGTGTACTGTGACTGGATGTACTGTGTGCTGTGACTGGGTGTACTGTGACTGGGTGTATGTGACTGGGTGTACTTTGTGCTGTGACTGGGTGTA